>NW_010551236.1:4223-18884 GCF_000687285.1 Phaethon lepturus | reverse complement strand
CTGAAAAGTCATTTAACTACCTTTTAAAGCTATGTTAAATTTATTTGTAGATAATTTGGTACCAGCTGATGCTCATACTAGAAACATTTTTTATGTTCAACTCTGGGAATAGTTTAGGTCAAAGAAAGTGCTCCAGTTTTACCTACTGTTTTGTTATGCCCGATTTGAAGGAATCTTAGCTGCTTGTTAAACAAAAATATACTAAAATACAAATATTTAAGTTGTATTTTTAAATTTTTGTATTTCTGCAATTCTTTATTCTATAACAGTATTCATATTGCATCAGATTTTGTGCTAAACTGCCCTCTTGAGCCTAGCCCCTTATAAAACACAAAAATAGAATAGTAAAACTTTTTTCATGTAAACTTCAGTAAAGTAGTTGCAGTCTTAAAGATAGGGTTGTAAAGGTGCTGCATAAACATTCTGATATATATTTCCTGTGTACTAGACTATGTGATACATGGAATATGGCATTCTGAAGTTACCCTACGTAATGTATAAAAATAGAAAATATATATATTCATGAGTAACGGTAGAATAACCTACAGTGCAATTTTTCTCAACCTGTTGAAAGCCCTACCTGCATATAATTTTTTCACCCATTCTGCATCTTCCACAGTAGATTTTATTTTCCATTAATAGTATAGCAGAGCAAGCACAGCTAGAAAAGACAGCTTTAAGAACATTCTTGCACTGTAAACAAAGTTCCTATAAGTCAAGTACGTACCTTAAAAAATTAGTTTTACTCATCTGTCCCTTCTGTGCTAGAATTTAAACATTTTTCACTGTAAGCTGTAAAGCTAGGATACTTAAGGAGACTATGCCCTAAATTTTAGAGAAAGTTATCCTGTTACTTTCACCAGTCCTCAGACTAATTTAATATTATCAGAACTACACCACTTGCTCAGGGCTTTAAGCGTAAGGCATTTTGTGTACATTCCCCCCAGCTATTTATTCGATGACTATTTTAGTGCGCAAAGCTAAAACAGTGGAAATCCATCCCTCAACACCCTGGAAACCAATTTACCTTTTACTGCACGTTCAGCATTAAACTGCAAAAGAGGAACAGATAGAAAAACCAAATCCGGAAAGATGCACTGAAACAAGCTAACCATTTTCTACAAGCTAACCATTTTCTTCTTTTCAACTACAGAAGTTTTTTTAACACACTATCAGTTCTTCTGAACATTCATAGTGGTGCATTTTGAATGCACTGAAGAAGTGCATCAGAAAAGTCAGCTCTTCACATCATCTAATGCCAGCATACCATAACTTTGACTGCTTTGAGGAAAGTGATACGAAGTTAATTTTGTTAATTTACATATTAACAGTTTGGAGATATGAGCTCCAATACAAAAATCCTTCCAATTCCAAATATTGTTTACAAAAATGTAAGCTTTGTGGTCTGTCTAATCACTATACTTGCCAACCAAATTATGTTTTTCCTGAAAAAACTGTACAATACAAAACTACAGAATTAATGTCTGGCCAGACAGTAAGATAGCTCTTGCTGCAATGTGACAGTTCCTGACATGGAAAGAACAGATTAGGCAACACATTAAAATAAGACAAAATGAAACACAAGAGAGGCACATGAGATTATAGTTGAAGGGTCATATTGTACTCATCACTGGAAAAAAGGGCCATGAAAAGCTGAAAAGTACATAATAATTCAGTAGAATTTAGATGTGCACAAACCGTTTATGCATTTGATCATTGTATTGTCTTACAGTTAAATTGGGTAAAAGTGATTTATCAACTTTGAATATAGTATGTTAATGAATAAAAATACCTTTCACCCCCCCGAGAATAAGGATTATATTCTCTAAGCAAATATCTAAAAACAATGGTCCTTCTAAATTAGGTTGCAATAATAAGTGAGGCCCATTTCTTTGCAGAATGGGGTGGTTTTATTGTTTCTGTGTTTAGATAATTAATTTTTAATATCTGTCCACTGTATAAACGATCTCCAGAAAAATATATCCTCTTCCAGGAACTTACAATACACATTAAAAATACTTACAAAAGGGATTATTGTCCATTTACAACATCTTGAGCTTAAGGACATGATGGGTCATTTCATTTATGCAATTTTGATCAGGCTAAACTGTGAATATTCCGGTTAACTTGAACCATGCCAGCAATGTAGACAATCTAATATTTAAAAATACCTGCCTAATCTTGTAGGTTTTTAAATCAAATTAGGCATTTTTACATCACAGTATATATGGCATTTCTTACTTTAGCAACAGAAAGGCACAGTTATTAAACCATAAAATACAGTACCTGAATCATACATACTGTAGTGATATCTACCAGTGCCAATCCAGACATTTTACACTGTAGAAGGGGCTAAAGAAAAAGGCTTCTGTTTGGTTTTTTTTAGAAAAATTCAACCTCATTACAAGTTTGGTCCATTAGAAATGCCTATTAGCTGAAACATCTTGAAGCAGAACTTCAGGAAAGAATAGAGGAAAGCAAATTTAGCAGTCTATGGTCCATCAACTGGAATAAATTATTATGAAATGGCAGACAGATCATGAATGGAGCTTTCTGATTAGCTGTCAGACATACCTGTTAAAATGTCAATGTATACAGGTACAGTATGACAGACATTCCAGATACATTCATGGCATCTCACACATGCACAGACTTTGTTACAGCAATAGGTCTAGACATAGCATTTATAGAGTTCAGCACTTCTCATGGGCTGGTATTTGACTTCTGGCCCCATACCATACCTAAAGATGTGCAAAGTTCTTTAAATGCTTTGCCTGCCATATATTGTTGTTAAAGTGAAGACCCTGCTAAAGCCAAGCTCACTGGCCTTCCCTTAGCAAACTAGTGCACCTCTTCAAAAAGCAACTAGCTCTGTTCTCCCTATTTAAAGTGATAAAACTGCATCAAGAAAGACCAATAAAATGGAAGAGGCAAGGAACAATAAACATAAGGGAGAACCCAACCATTCCATATGTAATATAGCGGTAGGGAAGCTCAACTTCCATGCGTTGTCTTGCTTTCCGTATATCATCATGTGGTATGCGGAATATTTTACACGCCAGTGGAATAGTGGCTTTTTTCATTGCTACTTTTGTTAACAACAGAACTATTACTCCAATCAACAACCGCAGTATGGCTTTTCCAAACACAGTCACAGTGAGAGAGGAAAGAGATAAAGGTAACGTATCGGGAGGAGGATCTAGCTCTAGACCCATTACGTAGTTAACATGAGAGCCACAGGCTACTCCAGCACCACAGCCCAGTATCTGAGCTGTGTCTCCCCGTGATGTACTCCAGGTGTCTAAAGTAAAAGAGAAGATGCCCAGGGCTAAATGGAGACTGATGATAATTAAGGGTGCATATTTGTAAGTTAAGTTGAAGTTATCGATCAGGTCCACAAGTGGATGGATGGCAACCAAGATAAGAATAGCATACAGAAATCCAGCAATAACATCCTGTTGAAGAGAGAGAAAGATATGGTTTCAATGCAATAACTATTTAAAAAAAAGAATTTAAGTTACATCAGCAAGAGTACAAGCCTAGTTGCTTTGTTGCTAAAAAAGCGACTTGTGGATTCCCATCTTCTCTCATTTACCGTACAACATTAAAAGTTTTTTATGTTGAAGAAAAGGTAAGGAATTGCATTTGATCACCTATTAATAGGACATCTGCATTATGATCAGATGATGAATGATCATGAATGAAGCTATGATCAAATAACCCATGATCAAATGAAGTTGTAGATCTACATATCTGCTGGCTACAATGGTCCTTGCCCAGGACTGGGGCATTCCAGCCTACAGTCAGCACAAAGCTAGCCCAGCAAAAGAAATCCTGCCATCTTAGTTTGCTGGAACAGCTCAACACTGGATCTAGGTGCCTGGGTGCCACCACACAGGCACACTGGCAGCAACAGCTGGTAAGGCAGTCAAGGACCACTGCAGCTAGGCATTAGGGCAGCTTTGACTTTCCACTCCAGCTTCAGAATTAACAATACTGCAAGAATGGAGAACTGTTTCTAACTACCAAAGCAGAGGAAGACTAATTTCTGTGGCTTCCTACTTGATTTTCAGTTTTATTGTTGTTTTAAAAGTGTCTTCTCTTAATTAAAAGGTTACTTTATTTTTATAGTTATCATTCAGTGCTGATCCTTCACTCAGTTGCACAGCATTATGTGCAACTTTAGTCACCTTCAGTTGTTCATAAGGAATTTGCTGAAAGTTTTTTAGAAAGTTTTAGTTTCTAAAGTTTCTAAAGTTTTTAGAAAAGTTTTAAAAAGCTTTTAGCACTAGAAACTGGATCACCTTCATTCGCATGCCTATCAACTTTCCCATACAAGCCAGGAAGCAGGACTTTCAGCAGCAGTATTTCTATTGCTCTGTCTTCAATGAATCATTTTTATTCACTTCCACTAATTGACCGCTTGATAAAAACTCTAACACAATTGACTGATTTCAGAAGCAGCCCCAATAACCTTCTGCCATGTTTGCCACCCTACCTGCCGCCATCTTAGGCACCACGGTTGATTTATATAACAATTAACATATGGTTAATTCTATTCACTTAAACACTATAGAGGATTCAGATAGGAAACCTGGTCTACATGATGCATTGCTATTTGTTGCATGATCTTGTTCCATGACATTTCCTGTCAGCTGACATTTTTGGCTGAAATATCAGTTCATCCCATCATCCTCTACACAAGTGGTCCTGACTTGGGAAGCCTCCTAGTCACTAATGTAATACATCATTCTGTTTTTCTGAGCTGCCTTATTTTTACATGCTCCCTTTATACTGTGTTCATCTACCAGCTTTACTACTCACTACCAGGCTTACTGTTTTCTACCTGTTAGATTTTCTCCTTCTAGCAAGTGATGCACGAAGACCTGTTCAGCCATCCTTATTAGTGGTCTTACATTATGATTAACATTTTGTAGTGTTCTTGTCTTCCCATTTTCACAACACATGCATTTGTGTTTCAGTTTGATTTTTTTAAAATAATTTTTAATAAATAAGTCTGTTTTTCAAAGATGACTATTTTGTTACTTGGTTCTTTAGAAACTCTGGTAAGTGAAACCCTAGCATTTAGTATGGCATTCTGAGATGCACATGCTTTGAGTAGCTGATGCGGAACCCGAGGGGACATTAACAGCCATTCTCTCATCCTGCTAAATTATTTTTACTCTGTAGAGGAAAACTTAGTCTGTGCTTTACAGTGGTCATCAATTTCTGCACTAAAACTGCTATTAAACATCGGCTAAGTTTCAACTGTGGATTGAGTTTATGAAAGAAAAGTATAAGTTAACAGAAATTTGACATTTACTTTTAGCTATCATATCAATTTCTCTGCTGAAGAAGTATTCTGTTCTTATATGGTAGGACATTCTAAAAAAAAATCTATATACAATTACTGGTGTATAAAAACTTAAGTGTGATGGAAGTTTATGAAATCAGAACAACATTAAAACAAAAGTTTCGTAGGATTATTTTCTTACCAAAATTGAATGCATTCCCATATAAATTCGACTACAGCAAACCAAAGAACACCAGCAGAATGCAAGGATCAGTCCAAACATAAGGGGATACTGGTAGGGAAAAAAAGGAGATATTATATTAGAATTTGGAAAAAAAAACAACCCTAAAAAAAAAAAAATCACTCTGTAAGAATTTTATAATTAATTCCAAATTATGAAACTTATGCTTACCATTTTCCTTGCCCTAGCCTTCTCAAGCCTATTAGATGACCTCAAGTAAGTTCACTTTTGATAAAGTCAAAACATTATTAAGTCAAACTTCTTCAGCTTTTTCCTTGTCCTCTTTCTTTGCATTCAGGATATTTGAATTTCAGGGCACTGGTCATATCTTTTCAGACAGAGCAGTAAGAAGTCAATAGATCTTTGTAGCAGTTAGTCTTGTCATGTTACGATATCCACTATGGGCAGAGACAAACCTCGTGTTAAAAACTGTGGAGTAGTTTTACACTGGGTGAAGCAGCTACATAATATACTAGTATGGTTAACAATTATCCAGGCAAAATCTAGTAGCTTCACCCTTCTACTGAAAAGGGAAGAACTCATAATAATTTACGAATAAATTCAACTCCTTACACACCGTTTTAGAGTTTCTGCAATCCTTGACTTAAACTCCGAGCATCAGTATGCAACTCCTAGAATAGTAATCTTTTTTGTTCTCTACAAACCCATATAAATTTCCTCTTCCAATCCACATTTATTAAACAAAACCATCAAATAATTATCTCCAGTTATGTCCAGCTTCTGGTAGGAGATTTTTTATTAATAAAAGGAACAAACAAAATACTTTGTTTTAATAAGCACATATTAGCATGTGTAGAAACTTAGTATTTTAACTGTCTTAGGTTTTGGATAAAAGTATGCCAATTCACATCTTACAGCACAGTAAGAAATACTTTCTCAATACCATATTGCAAGATGTTGTACAATACAGGATACAGCTTCTTTTTTTCAGTATTAAAAATAACTATCAGTTCTATCAAAGAAGCAGTCACAAGACAAAATGGGATGTTTCCAAAATTGCTTCACTTCCTACATGAAAGCAATGATAAACATTTTCAATACAAACAGGTAGTCTAGATGCAATTGAATCTCAGAATAAAAACTAAAAATTCCTGCAGTGTTCTTGCCCTTTCCCTTGCTCCTTTTATAGATAATCTGAGGGTAGAATATCCAACAAATTAGAGAAAGTATCTTTAATCTTATTGGAGAAAGTTGTATGTCCTCTGTGAAGGCCACTTAACCGATTGACAAGCTTCTAAACCAGTCTTTAAATGAAAGGTTTGAGAGAAGATTATCAGTCTTCTGCATTACTCCAACATTCTTTGAATTCTCAGCTCCACAACCATGTTAGCATGACAAACCTAAAAAAAACTCTCTCAAACTAACAGAAAAATCAGGAAACTTATGTTTCACATAAGAAACAGATTTCATATTAAAATCAATTCTAAATGCTCAACTCACAGCTGTGTTATATCTAGTTTAAACTCTAATTTCTGTAGCAACATTTGTCTGTTTCTACTGCATTCATCTACAAATTGTACCTCAACAAAATTATGTACTTAATGATTCATTTCTAACTGAAATGATGAAGGAACAAATTCAGTTTCCTGCCTTTCAGAATTACGCTAATAATGGGGAATACACCAGTAACAAGGACGCACTCAAGGCATGACTGCAGTTATCAGATGCTACCATTTTTATGCCAGCCACAAAAGTAATCCATGTACCCTGTGCTGCACCACCAGAATACACTACAAGGGTAGCCTCATCACTCATCCCCATTATGCCTCTACCATCATCTCCATTGACCTCAAGGTAGAACTAATGCTGCCTGCACTAGGAAGACACTTGACACAACCTCCCTGCACGGTGCTGCTCCACCCACACCCCCCCCAGTCCCGAGCACTACCAAAGCAGAAATGCTGTATACACCGGGATAGATATCCTCTATGTCCTCTGAAGAGGAGCTTCTGGCACCTCTTTACACACTCTGCAAGATGAAAGCCTGGGAAGACTGACTTCTTGTTCATCAGAGACTAGCAAGAGAAGACTTACTACCTCCAGAAGCAATGCAAACTGCTTGTCCAGACAATTTAATAGCATGACAATACTTGGCGGTAAAATGAGCTTACATATGTTCACGCATGTGTCAAAAGTTTCAAACTGTTTTGCCCATCACTTGATACCATATGTCCATTCTTGTTTCCTGGCACACATCTTTTGTGCTTTCAGGCTCTAGTCAGGGGTAAGGCTTTTCTTTAGTAAATAAAGACTTCTCCAGCATTTCTGAAATACCTGACAGAAACAGAAGCTGGAGCTTTAGCAGGAAGACCAATGAAGTGCCAGGCTCAGCAGGCTACAGCAGCTAATGATACTGTGGGTAAGAAGTTGGGCTTGTGGCAGAAAGAGGTTAGAGCAGCTAAACAGCAAGACCTTAAGAACGATGAGTATGAAGGAAAAGGTATATGTGAGGAGTCTTGCTTTAAAAGTCCTGTGCAGGTCATTGTAAACAGCAGGGAGAGTAGGATAAATTCTGGAAATGAAAAGAAATGCTTCCTCTTAGTTAGGAACTCTCAAGGACAGATGTTTGGGGAAGAAAGAAAGTGTCACAAGTTGCAGCTTTGAAGATGATTTTGGAAATACTATTTGGCTCTGTCATTATGTCAATCTAATTCTGTTTTTATCGTATTGAGAACAGATACCCATTAAAACATCTGAAAACACTGGCTAGCTTAGTTGCTCTGTAGCAAAGCATCTGTACCCAAGAGCTCAAACACTTCCCTATTGTGTCCCAAATAAAAAGTCTATTATACATTTAACCATGATTCATATAATGATTCTTAAGTAACAAAGAATTTTTAACTCCAGACAAATTATTCTTACTGAAATAGCTTTAAAATGACCTGTCCACTAATGTGTCTTCAGTATTAGGCACATGCTGATTTATGGTATTTTTAACACATGATAATAGAATCACAGAATAGGAAGGGACCCTTAAAGCTCATCTAGTTCAAGTCCCTGCCATAAGCAGGGACAGCTTCAACTAGATCAAGTTGCTCAGAGCTTCATCCAACCCGGCCTTGAATGTTTCCAGGGATGGGGCATCTACCACCCCTCTGGGCAACCTGGGCCAGTGTCTCTCCACCCTCATTGTGAAAAATTTCTTCCTTACACCTAGGCTAAATCTACCCTCTTTTTGTTTAAAACCATACCCCTTGTCCTACAGCAACAGGACCTGCTAAATAGTCTGCCCCCATCTTTCTTATAAGCTCCCTTCAAGTATTGAAAGGCTTGCAGTAAGGTCTCCCTGGAGCCTTCTCTTCTCCAGGCTGAACAACCCCAACTCTCTCAGCCTGTCCTCAGAAGAGAGGTGTTCCATCCCTCTGATCATTCCTGTGGCCTCCTCTGGACCTGCTCCAACAGGTCCATGTCTTTCCTGTGCTGAGGGCTCCAGAGCCGGGCGCAGGACTCCAGGTGGGGTCTCCCCAGAGCAGAGTAGAGGGGCAGAATCCCCTCCCTTGACCTGCTGGCCATGCTGCTTTGGATGCAGCCCAGGATACAGGTGGCCTTCTGGGCTGCGAGCATACATTGACGGCTCATTTCCATCCACCAGGACCCCCAAGTTCTTCTCTGCTCTCAATCCCTTCATCCCCCAGCCTGTATGGATACCGAGGGTTGCCCCAACTCAGGTGCAGGACCCTGCACTTGACCTTGTTGAACATCATGAGGTTCACATGGGCCCATTCCTTGAGCTTGTCCAGGTCCCTCAGGCATGTCAACCGCACCACTCAGCTTGGTGTCACCTGCAAACTTGCTGAGGGTGCACTTGATCCCACTGTTTACGTCACTGATGAAGATATTAAAGAGTACTGATCCCAATATGGACCCCTGAGGGGTACTGCTTGTCACCGATCTCCATCTGAACATTGAGCCACTGACCACTACCCTCTGGATGCGACCATACAACCGATTCCTCATCCACCCAACAATGATTAATAATAATCACACAAATCCTTAAACCCAGTTTCTTTCCACCCAACAGAGCTTATTCACTACAGCATACCTAGCTATACTGTATCCAGTCCACTATAAAAAAGCAGAAGACTGAAACAATTATTCTGATTTCCTCTGGAATAATATTCCACAATACAACCATTAAGTCAATTTTTGTGATTAGTTCCCACACTAAGCATTCTCCTCTATGCTCCCACCTTTATGTAACCAGCACACTTGGACACCTGTCGGTTTAGATAAACTGATAGTTATTTTTTACTGACTGATAAGGAAGCTTGAAACATAAAGACATCTTTATGTCTAAGGTACAGGAATAAAATTTGACCTGAAGAAGGTTTTAGCCTTCATCTGTCCTGGTTTCTTCCAATGTTATATTCATACCTCCCTGCATTGCCCACATAACCAATCTGATTTTCTTCCCACAACCCCAGAACCCACCTGCAGAGCCTCAGAAAGCTGTACGTACCCTTTGGGGCTCCATAGTTCACCGATCTCCTTAGACAGTAGCAGAAATCAAGCCAGAGAACCCCCTTACTTCCACACAAATAAAGCACAATATCCTGCCTCTTCCTTGGCCTGTTCTCCCCCATGGCTTCTAAAAGCAGCTACTGGGTTCAAGAATTCCCAGAACACCAAACTGGTTGCACCTGCTTAAAATCTGCCTTGAAGCAATAAGGCAACTGCGTATTTTGTCTTCACGTGTACCAGGTGGCTAAAGGAGAATATTAACACTCCCGCACACCTTGTAGCTCAGCAAGGAGGCTGCTCAGCAGCATGCCAAGTCGTAACACCAGCAGGGGACATCCTTATAAAAAAAAAGCTGATGCCATAAATTTACTTCCAAATTATTGTCTGAAAAGAATCCTATACTGAGATACTAGCAAGCATTTTCGAAGTGTTGCTTCATCTAGAAAATGTATGTATTTTGCATATATACATTGGTTATACCAAGGTTGTAAGTATCCGTAACCTCCCACTGCCTAGGCATATGAAATCCTCCCAAGTACCAAAACATTAGTATAGTGCCTTAAGAGTATTATCAGCCCTGCTTTCCAATAAATAGTGGATTTCACAAAGCTTCTCTCCCAATCGCAAATGAATCTTCAAAGAAAAAAAACCCGAAAGCTTTTACTATGTTTTCTACTTAAAATAGGCAAATTTTATGAAAGATTACTGTGAAAACTTTGATAGAAGCGTTCATGGAAGAAAGCCATAAGCACTCATTTTTTGGATGTTTGCTTGGGTCTCTTATTTTGGAAAATACTACATTCAGAAATTTGAAAACTAGCAGTTCTCAGTTACCTTTGAGTTACAAAGTTTTAGATCTTTTCAGTATATTTGTATATAGACACACTGACAGTCTCTACTTAAATTAAAGATAATAAAGCAAGACTGCTGAATTTCAGCAATTTTAATCCCATGGTTCCTCGCATGTCAAAATCGGATCTACAGAGGCACAACGGACATAATGTTCATGAACTTGATCACAAGTTCACTTCTACCCTCTTCCCCAATTCACTGCTATACTTACTCATTTAGGCATCAGAAGGCAGACTAGCATCACATTGCTTTCAGATAAGGGTTTGAAAATGTTGTCAGAGATCACAGCTGGCAGAAGTATACATAAAAACCAGGTTTCATTCTCTCAGCTTGTTCTTTCTGATAATAGAATTGACATATTTTCATTTCATATTTTTCACCATACTCTGAGTCACTCAGAGTCAGATATTCAGGAACAGTCCGTTTTAGAGACAAACATCTCAAAACCTGCCTCCATGCCTTCAATTAAGATCATCCTATGTATATCCTCAAAAACTCATTATGCCTCCATAGCTACCATGCCACCTCAAAAACTTTGAGTATAGGGACTATTTATTGAACTGCATACTGCTTTCTTTTTTCTAAATTAATTAAAAAAACCTTGCAATTTGAAAATCTTAACCTTGTACAAAAATAAAGACGCATAGTACTCAATCTGAATTGCAAAATCACATGTTGACTCAAAACTAATATTGACCTGTTTTTTTGCCTTGAGAGAAGTACCCCACATTTCACATTAGATCAAGTCACTGATATCCAGCTTGCAGAAGTTTTTTTCTAAAGGCCAGAATAAAACTTTGATAATATGCATAAGCATGTAGTACAAATACAGTATCAGAAAATAAGTGGAGGCAGATGGAATTGACAACGAGGCAGAGATTGGAGACAGAGACAAATGCATCATACAGATTGAAGATACCTCGGTTGACATTTTGGCTTTTAAATGGGTATGTTTCTTTGAAGGCATCATATCCATAAAGAAAAGTGTCCCAGTCTTGATGTATATGCCAAAGGGACATATCACCAAGGATGTTATTTAAATAAGTATAAAAAAAGATGCTTTCTTAAATTCTTATATTAAAGCAAAGCCTAGGAATAAAGCTGATTGAGTAGACTACGTATCTTCTCTCAGGCCTCAATTCTGTTCCCATATCCAGAATCTTGTTTTATTCAATTAAACTTAATTAAATTGGTCATATTTGGAAAACAGCAGTGAAACTACTCCCAGTAAGTCTTTGAGAATTTCATGTCCTATGTTTTTTAATGGGAAAATTCCATTTTATTCGATTACATCCTGCAAAAAGGACTTGCAAGCTTCTGACCGGATCACATAGAAAACGTTTCCCTGAAGTGCCTATCATCCTCCTCCCGCCCCTTAATCTGACTTTTTGCCAAGAGTCTTAATAACATAACCATTGTTTAAAAGTGCTCATAAGGAAACAATCTGTCCTAAAAGCTTTGACCTAGGTCAGAAAATTCCTTCTTTTATAATAGAACATTCTTAAAACACACACTAGATGCTCATTTCTTTACTTTTTAAAAGCACATTCTCCACTGGAGAAATTTCCAGCATCCACAAAGGGTTCCAAACTAATTTTCTACCATTTTCAGTGTTCTCCACTATTACTCAGTGATCTGTTTTTCCACCATGTAACAACTCAGAAGTTCAACTTGAGTTTGAGACAATTATTTTGGGCCAGAGTTCACTGAAATAATCCAA
Source organism: Phaethon lepturus (assembly GCF_000687285.1). Lineage (NCBI taxonomy): Eukaryota > Metazoa > Chordata > Aves > Phaethontiformes > Phaethontidae > Phaethon > Phaethon lepturus. The sequence continues at coordinate 6,296 of NW_010551236.1, read as the reverse complement.
GCAGCACTTGCAGCATCATGCTTTTAACATGATATTTGGGCTATGTATTGGCAAGTCATATGAAAAGCTATAATCAGTGTTTACAGGAATGACTCCGAGACCCTCGTTGGCCAGATGACTGCAAAAAGCACGGCGTATAACTGATTTTGTGGAGGGACCAGAAGAAAAGGCAGAAGAGGATGGTTAAAAAGGAAAGACCACATATGAGTCATTTTAGGAAAAATAATCAGACAAAAAACTGTCTTTTCAAAAGAGGCCAAGTCGTAAATAACACTAGTTAAGCTACATTTATCAATCATTTCCTTCTTTCTTCCATTCATCAACCTTAACATCAAAAAGCATAAAAACTTGAGAATGCTACATGTCATTACAAGAACCTCCTCTTTAAATTCCAAGATAAAGATTTCAATGCCAGCCCTGCAGGGAGTTAAAAGGTTTAATTTTCTGCTACACATCATCTGAAAAGGAATTGAAGAAGTACAATAGGAATTAGAGCCTGTTACTTCTTTTTCTTGCAGTCATTAAAAAAAAAAATCCCTCCCCGAACACACCCAGCAAGAATTAGCAACAGCTCGCTCTGCTTATGCCCCAACACCTAAAAAATATTTTTGCTGCAAACTGAAGTTCTCAGGTTTAATCAACACACTCCATTTGAAAGTATGAGGAGCGCTTTACATGTGTACAGTCCACTAAGGGAAAGAAAAATTCCTTAAGTAAAGTATTTCCTCTGAATCCATTCTTCATCAAAAACTCTGCATCTAACCTTATGGCATTTGTTTTTTACATATTTCCCAAGATCCTTTACATGAATTAAAGATTTGCTTATGAAAAACTGAATATATTTAATGCCAATCAACAGTTTGATAGGACAGGCTGCTGCATACCTCTAGCAGAGATTTGTAAGAACTTGCTATGTTCTTTTCAAACTTTTAAGAGCACCTGAATCAAACAGGCCACACAACTTTTTCCAGCTTCCTTTACAAATAAATTACAGGCATTAATATGGCCCACCAAAGACAACCTTACAACTCAAATACACAAGACAAGGCCAGAGACAATGACCCTCCAAATTCTGATCTCTCCTTCTCAAGAGCTCTTCATCGTGTGGGCAATTTGGATTTTCACATCACCCCTTCAGCTACACTTCCCATGTCAGAAGAGTTTTTGCTTGATTATTTTAAGAAACACATGTAAGAAAACCATTTAGACAAGCACACATCTCTCTGCCTAAGTTTCTTCACAACATTTTAATATTTCAGCCAAAAACCGTTTGGGTTTCTCTGAGAGATGAGGCATCTCTTTCTGAAAGGAGTGTGTACTGCTCTTACACAAAGACTTCATATCTAAGAGATGGCCTCCTATGTGTAGTTTCCAGTGTCATCATTACATCAGTCTTACAGATAATGCAGGCCTTTCAACAAGGACAGACACTCAGAACTAAGATTTGTCCACTTTCTGTAAAATTCTCACTGTAGCAGTGTTGCGAGTGGACTATTCAGCCAACCCAGATAACCAGTTATGGTTCCCAGTGGGGATGTGAAAGAAGTTAGCCTTTTCAAATGAAAGAGCAGGCAGACAATTCTAGAGGTAATATTTAGTAGTGGTCAGTCAGAATCACAGAACTGTACCGATCTCTCTGAAATCCCAATAGACATCCTGTCAAACCCATCTCATTTGCTTAGATTCATCAGTAATGGTGTGGATGAAAGATTCCTGCAAGGGTGTTTAACACAGTACCACGTGACATTCTTACACAATTGGTACTACGGAGAGTCAGTAGAGCACTAAGTAAATGAAGACTGAAAAATGTTTTTAGGTGTGTCAGTCAAAGAAGCCATTACGGAGTAGATGCACTCTACTGTGGGTTTAACAGTAGTGCTTATTAAGGTCACTGTTATCATCAGTGGTGTGGAAAGACAGTCACTGATTATAGGATTTGCATATAAAACATTGGCAGAGGAGTACATAGGGAGGACAATGCTGTCATATTTACTGATTTAAACTACTTCAGAAGATGAGCCCATTCAAACCATGCAGGTTAATGTAGTTACAGAAGCCAGCTACTCATCAATC
>NW_010551236.1:0-4192 GCF_000687285.1 Phaethon lepturus | reverse complement strand
TGCTGAATATCAGCAAAGTTTGTTCAACGGCCTACAGTGAGAGTCAGCAGTTCCTGACTCAGCTCATTAGTGCAGAGCTCAGGAAGGAGGGCAAACCCATCACTTCCTAATCCAGATGACCACTGCTAGAGCCAGGCTGCATTCTGGAGGAACTCTAGGAGAAAAGCATATTTTCTGGCTCCCTGACTTTTTTTCCCCCCTCCTCAAAACAAAACAGCAGTGTTATGACACAGTCAGGTGCAACTTGAGCTGCTAACTCAAGCACTATTTTTAATAAAATGTGCGTTGATATCTATTTGAAATTAGCAAAAAAATACTACTAAAAAAAATACTTTTTCCTGTAATCTCAGCCTTAGGCTTTTGGAGATTTTGTAGATAATTAGGAGTTCACATCACCTCCTTCTCCTTGTTCAGGACACTATATAAGCCAGCGGAGCTCAAACTGTCAATATTTCAAAGCAAGCAAGTTTTCCCCAATGTGATAAAGGTATACTTTTTTCTACGTCATATCAAGATCTAGAACCTCACTGTCTTAGGCATTTGTCCTCCTCTTTCAGGGTATCAGAGCTTCAAAGACAAAAAGAAAAATACCAACATGTATAACACTCCTAAATTCTCATGAGTCTTTGGCATGAGCTTTATATTTCAAGGTTACTGAAATGTCTTTGAAACAAGTGGTTTTCCCTGCTGAGATTTAACAATAATAAATAAATATATAAGGATTATGCAAGTGGAATCGAAAAGTTTCAGGCAAGCTCTCATAATACAAGGAGAAATTGAAAAATTCTATTCCACAATGGACAGAACAGTTAGCTATTATGAAAATTATATTAACATATAATTTGTTTCTGTCTGAAAGTCTGTTGCATTGAATATTCCCTATGCCCAACGTCCCTAATTGTGAAAGTTCACCACAACCATCTTTAAAATATGTCGTATCTGAAAAGAATTTACTTGAACAATTTTGTTTATAAGCAAATATTTTAGTTTTACTATGTATCATCAAAACCCCTTTTGAATAACTACATGAAAGCAAAATAACTGTAATAGGATTACTGATAGGCATTGAAAATTTGGAAAGCACAAACTTAATTCAACAGGTTAAAAGAAAACATACTGGAATAAAAAAATTTTGGTTTTAAATGGACAATTTGGGCCATACCTAAAAAAATAAAAGCAGATTTTTTTTGTTCTCTATGTTGTTGAAGGGAGAGACTCATAGACTGTCTTTGTTTGATAGAAAAGAACTATTAGACAATAGTAGGAAGTCATAGCCCAATGAAAGCAAACTCCAAATAAGCTATACAGGAAAGTGATTCCTTTCTCACTGGAGTAACCTCTTTTAGAGCAAGAGTAGCTTTCTTTGGTTTAGTATAAACTTCAAAGTGGCAAACTCAATTAAAGTTACTTGTGTTCCAGAATACAGTCCCAGCAGAGAGTTATAGGTGTATCTGCTTAAATTCACAATTTTGTGACTTTTATTCTTGTCTTGCTCCAAGATGTTTTTTCTGAACAAACATTTCCAAGATGTGGACTCATCGTGATCAGGGTATGTGGAATGCTTGCTTATACTGAAGGTATAGAAAGACTGTACCCCAACATTTGCCAACAAGTTTAAATCTAGCTATCTGTCTCTACTGATAAATATGTATCATTTAATAAATATCAGAGTTATTACAAGCTCCTTTATCATTAATAGCTTTCCAAGAATTTCTGAGATCAGTCTTTTTTAACCCCATCTATTTCCAGAAAAGCATGACAAAAAGTTGTCATATAGGTTCTACTCCCTTTTAACACAAGTAAAATATGGAGAACAGAAGCAGCATTATATGACAGCTTAACTCTCTTTAGAGGTGAATCAAAAGATACTCAACATGCCACAGGTTAACTTGTTATTAATACTTGGAAATAATTTAAAAATCAGAAGTTTGTTTGGTTTTTGAAATGGTAGAAGCTGGTTTCAGACAGGTCTGTTTTTCAAACCCATTTCATAGGAAAAAGGAATTAAAATTAAGACTGAAACACTTTGCTTCCTCATTTTTTGAGCATGGTTCTAAATGAGTAACAACAAGGCTGAATGTTTATGATTCCTTAATACGTATTCATTATAAATATGTTCAGTCAATTAGCACATTATTTCACAGACTGCAGTTGCAGGGTTGGCAAAACGAAGATTGCATTTGGTTCCCTGGCAAAAATACCATTTTCACACACTGTCAGCTTGTTGGTTCTATAAAAGCAATCAAGCCGGGTTCTCCTTTGTACACATGACATCAGTCTGTGCAAAGCTTATCGACTGATACTACTAAATGAGGTTTCCCACATGCAAAGAAAGAGAAATCCAGTTCATTCTTCCAACTGACATCAACCCTACACTTCTAACAAGTAAAAATCAAATATTCAGATTTTAGTCATTTAAAAAAGAAAAAAACCACAAAACTTTTAAGATTAAGCAGCTCAGTGACAGAACTCCATGCTATTTATTTCAAACACCCACAAAACATGGCATTATGTGATGCCTGCACAGCTCTAGCAGAGTGGTACCTCATATTTTCCTAACAAAGAATATGAATTCCTAATAGCTGTCTTTGGGCACGCCGTATCACCTTGCAGAAGTAGATGCATAAACTTTGGTTAAAGAGAGGCCAAATACAATCTCTAACCTTCAACTATCTCTTTCCTTTCAGGCACCCATACTATATAGTGAGATAGAGCCACAAAGCGTCACACTGTGACAGCAGACAACTAGTGATTGTTGACAGTGCGAAGACAAGAGTTCAGCCCCTGCATAAAGCTTCAAAATGAGAGTTCTCCCAGATGACCTATATCTGACTTAAAATAGGCAGGTCTTACAATAAGAATTTGTAAACATTAACAACTTAAGAGTAGACTTATTGCCTAACTTCTTAACCATTACACACAGAGCCCTCAAAACCCTACACTGAACGTTTGCTGCCTGGGAAAGCCTTCTCCCTCATTTATTACTAAATTGGTGCAGTGATTTAGAGAGCTGAGTACGTGTTGTGCTTTCTTTGGAGTTCTTACTGTCGCCCATACCGCTAACTGCAAGTGCATACGCATATGCCACAGTTTGCGTAAACCAGATGAACAGTGTTATTTTAACATAATCTATTCACCCAAGGTACAACAGGCAGATGTTAAGATTTTCAGCACCTTCATTCAGCAAAAGATCAGAGATTTTCAATTCCTGCTAGTTATTATCAGCGCGCTAACGGTTGTAAAACCATCTGAAAGCATATGTACTCCTCAAAACAGAAATTATCACTTCCAGTTTGCAGGTAATGAAACTGAAAGACAGCGTTAAAGAAAAGGCTAAAGCTACAGACTCACTCAAGCTACAAAGTGACTCAAAGCAAAGAAGGATCAGCAAAAAGCTCTTTAGTTCCTGGCTCTTCACCAAATTCTCAGCCAGTAAAAACCAAATGCATGTAAAAATATCAGATGCCTATCCAAACTTTGTGCAAATCACTCAACCTACAAGAAATAAATTGAAACAAACCTCACAAGAACAAAATGCAGATTGTTAACGCAGACTTCTAATGCATACTGAGCTAACCATCCACAGAGTCAGCAGAACTTCTATTCAGAAGACAGAACTATTAGAACAGTTCTTGTTACCTGAGCCCTTGCTTGGATCATAGAAAAATTAAAAGGGGGTGGAAGGCACGAATTTCACACTTTCCCAAACAAACTCAGCCACTTCCCCTCCCAAAAGAAATCACGTCCGTCACTTCGTTATACCCCGTGGCTGGAAAACACGCGGGGAAGGACAAGGAGGCGAGCATTACCTGCCAGCGGCCGTAGCTGAGTAGCAGGAGCGCCAGCGGGATGGCCGTGCCCGACATGGCGTGGGTGGAGGGCATGCTGTACTCCGAGTTGTAGAAGACTTCCAGCTTCACCACGGGCGGGGCGGCAGGCCGCGGCCAGCGGATGACATCCTTGGTGCACTGCCCCAGGTACATCACCCACACCCAGATGATGATAAGCCTCCGGCCCAGCCAGGCGTCCAAGTTCCAGATGCAGAAGGGGAAGAAGAGGATGTAGAAGAGCTCGTTGCCCAGCTCCGTGCCCAGGCTGAAGAGATAGTAGAGGAAGCGGCTGCGGGTGGAGAACTCCTGGCTGCCGTCCTCCTCCGTGAGGGAGTTGCGCCGCGGCCTCCTCCTCCACCGCT
>NW_010551235.1:30900-33745 GCF_000687285.1 Phaethon lepturus | reverse complement strand
AAACCGCTCCTTGTGCCGGCCCATCCGGTGAGTTTTGCAAAGACTGCCACGAGCAAGAAGAAGTTTCTGTTGCTTTACCTTTTGGGAAGGATGCCAGCGTTTCATCATTAAGGTGCCTCACATCATTACACCGTGAAAAACAACATATGGCACGGCGTGCCTAAATGTCGAAAAACAGGCGCTCTACTGAAAGGAGGGGGGAAAAAAAAAAAAAAAAAGACAAGCACCCCTCAAAAATCAAATCAGCGGCTGTGGCTGCAGAAGCCTCCAGGAGCTACCGCCGGTGCTGAGTTTTCTCATTCCTGTGCCACGTTCCACAGCTCAGGACATGCTGCGGCCGAAAGCACCAAACGCTTCTCCTTCCATCAGGCCCTGGGGAAGTGCATTCCCGCTTCCACATGCCAGAGCCTTGGAGCTGAGAGTGCACTCTAATGCTTTGATATCCCACCTCATCCATGTGCTGGTACCACACGTGGGTCTTTTTACTTCTTTCCAAAGGCAACGTTACGTGCAAGGCGGTGAGCTCGCAGCGGAGGTGCTGCCGATGCATCGCAGGAAAACTGCGTACCCCTTCCCTCCAGGGAGGATTTATTTTCCTTGGAAAATGTGGCCAGATGAGTGACGGATCACAGTCCTTGAGCATACTGATTTTTTAGTTGCACCCAGAGATGCACTCTTGGCAATCTTTTTGTGCTTTGGATATATTTTAATCTAGTTTGTTCACCACTCCCAATAGCACAAGGGAAGGGTCTTTTCATGGCTACACACGCGAGTCTAACAAAATGCTTTCCTTTACAAAGAAATTACAATCTTCCCCGGAAGATACTATGTGTTATAAGAGAGTGCTGTGAAAATAGCAGCTCTGTGCTCAGCAGAAAACACAAAAGCCAAAGCAGTATTTTTAAAAGCTAGGAAAGGAATGGAGAAGAAAGCCAGAAAACATGATTAGGCCACTGTACAAAGCTGTGGTGCCCGTATACACTGAATATCACACTAGAGCCTTGCCACTACCCCTCAAAAGGGTGCAGTAAGCCTGGAAAGCCACAGGGGATGACCCAAAGTACAAGACACCTTTTACACTCGGCAGCAAACAGACCGTGCCTAAACCCTGAGCTCTGGCTCCAGACTCGCTCCTGCGGGCTGGGTGCCCTGCGCCCGGCCCCAGGAGAGCTGGGGGGGCTCTGGGGGCCACGCGAACCCATCAGTGTCCTCTCCCTGTCTTCACTCAGGGTCCAGCAAGGTCAGCCGAAGGAGACACATCTGTGCCCTGGTGTCCGTGAAACAGTCAATTCCCATGAGTTTTGCTGTTGACTTCAGTGGTACCATGACAATAAGGAAGGTTTGATTTATCTTCTGGAGGCTGAATCTAAGCCTTTTCCTTAAAGAAGAAATCTCAAGCCAGAGGGATGATTTATAATACTAAACGCACCGATATTATCCTGCCCAAAGCAATATCCTACAGAGAAACAGGGCAACTGATGACAATCGTTCGTTCATGTGTCACTGGGCATTAGAAACAAGTCAGCATTAGAAATAAATCCAATTCATTTGCTCTGGGCTTATCTTTGAAAAATATGTTCATTCATCCATGATTTAAGTGCATTTGAGATCTGCCAGAGGAAGTCAGCGACTTTGTAGTGTGTAATATAATGTATAGTAAAACTTCAAATTACTAGTTGCCAAGAAAGCGGTAGGTGAAGTTGTATATTGCATACGCTTATCCGTGACACGCAGCAGTAAAATTAACCAAGGAAATCAATTCTGCACATGAAGGACAAGACATTGCTAACAGCAAGCACCTACAAGGCACGTGGAAGCACCTGGAGAGCAGGCAGGAGGCAGGCAGCGGTGGGAGCCCTGCCCGTGCTGGGCTGCAGCACTGCGAACCTAGCCAAGAGGCACAGACCCCGTCCCACCACGAGGGACCGCAGCCCCACGGCCACTTCTCCGAGGGATGCAGGGGAAAAAAAAAAAATGGAAAAAATGCTAAAGACTGAGACAAACAGCTCAACTGCAGCGAAACTATGTCTTGAATATCAGCAATGGTGTGGCCAGCAGGAGCAGGGCAGGGATCGAGCCCCTGGAATGGGCACTGGTGGGCCCACACCTCAAATCCTGTGTTCAGAGTTGGGACCCTCGCTACAAGAAGGACACTGAGGTGCTGGAGCGTGTCCAGAGAAGGGCAACGGAGCTGGTGAGGGGTCTGGAGCACAAGTCTGATGGGGAGCGGCTGAGGGAGCTGGGGGTGTTCAGTCTGGAGAAGAGGAGGCTGAGGGGAGCCCTCATCGCTCTCTACAGCTACCTGAAAGGGGGTTGTGGTGAGGTGGGGGTTGGTCTCTTCTCCCAAGTAACCAGCGATAGGACAAGAGGAAATGGCCTTAAGTTGCGCCAGGGGAGGTTTAGATTGGAGATTAGGAAAAACGTCTTTCCTGAGAGAGTGGTCAAACGTTGGCACAGGCTGCCCAGGGAGGTGGTGGAGTCACCATCTCTGGAGGTGTTCGAAAAACATATGGACGTGGTGCTTCAGGACATGGTTTAGTGGCCATGGGGGTGTTGAGTTGATGGTTGGACTTAATGATCTTGAAGGTCTTTTCCAACCTTAATGATTCTGTGATTCTGTGAGTGTTCTGGCTGCATTGCCTCCTCTTTCCCAGGCTTGGTTGAGCCATAGGACTGCAGTATGGCAGGTTAATAGAAATCTCACAGAACTTATAAAAGTGGCAGCCTGCAAAAAGAGGTCAGCGGAGCTGAAGGAACCAGGCACTGTTTCCAGCAACAGCCTCTGCAAGGGAGAGCCCGGCAGCCGGGGAGGCTGGCTGGGTGGGCCGGGAAAGAGGCACACAGG
>NW_010551235.1:17415-30869 GCF_000687285.1 Phaethon lepturus | reverse complement strand
ACAGGGAACCGGGGACTGCTTTGTTGGCCTCAGAGACCCGGGTAACTGCTCTGTGTGGACAGTGAGCTGAGGGGATTGCTGGCAAAAAGCAAATATTTGTGTGGTGTGTACAACTATGTCTAGAAAGATTTAATCCTAGTGAAACAGATTTTGTATGATGCTGGATCCCCAGTCCTCAGCAGAGAGAACACTGCTGACACGTAATGGGAAACCAGAGACAATGACATCATGCATACGTCCATGTTGGAAGGGGTGTCCCTACAAATCACCCTTTCATTTCACGTGGGTAATTTATTATTTACTTTTGCAGTGCAAAGAAGCATTGCACGGTACCACATTGAACATTTGCACCTGGAAGAAGCACTTCCCACACTGACAGTACCATGGCATCACCAGCACGGCTTCGGAGATAGGGAGTTGGGGGGAATTGGGAAGGAAAAAAAAAAACCCAATCTTTTCTGTGGATTTGAGGTTTGGTTTTAAAAAGGAATCAGAAAAAAACCCTCTCTGCCATAGGTCTCCAGTTCTGTTTTATTCACGCTCTACAGAGTCCCAGGTATCAGTAGGGTGCCCTGGTGGGAAGGTGGCCAAGCCCAACACCAGAGACCACCAGCCCGGGGAGGCTGCGGCAGGTCCCCCAGCAGCTCTCACAGAGCATGTTTTGCTGTAAGAAGGTCTGAAAACAGACAAATGTTCATATAGAGACGAGGGTGTCCTCCCGCTGCCTGCAGGTCCCCACTCCTGCCGCTCGCCCTGACCCTCGCCGGCGTCACCCAGCCTTGCCCTGCTCCGCAGCTGGAAACGCTGAGGGCACGCGCTGGAGCGCTCAGCAGACAGCTCACAGCCAGGGCGCGTTACAGCAACCGATCTAGGACTTTCTAAAGAAAAAAACGAAGCACACGATTACAGTCTAATCACACACCAGTCCCTCTCCAGCCAGCTCTTGGAAATGCTTTCCCCGGGAGCTGATCAATGAGCGACAGATTTTGTAGTCCAGCTGTAGCAGCTCAGATATGAAAGAGGAGATGTTGGAGATAAATAAATCAAGTTCTCCAAAGCATATTACAAAAGGACTAGGAAGCCACGGCACCAGGTCTCGGTCCGAGAACCACACTGACTGATGAAGTTACATTGATTAATCTGATTAAATATTTAATCAGGGTAGTAATGGTAAATTACCAGTTTCTTACAGCAATTCCACCTTGAGTGCAACATAGCCAGAAGGGCAGTTCCCAGCACAGCCAGACTGTGATGAGATTTTAACTCCCATTTATTTATGGGATACTGAGTGGGATGCCAACCAGGAGAGATGGAATAAATGGAAGCAGGAGATCAATTAATTCTTTTCTTTTTAAGGTAAATATTATTTATGTCACCAAAACCCATTATAAATTAAAAGAAAACATAGAATTTAGGGCCAGTTCAGGCAGAGCTATGGAGTCCTCATGTCATGGGAGGATACTGAGCGAAAGGCAAAGCAAAAGAGAAAGGCAAGAAGATTTTACACTGCCTTTTAGAAGGATGAACGAGGCTTACAACGTGCCAGGCTGCCAACGCAGCAGATCGAAGCCCTTTTTCAATTGTCAATATGTCATCCCCTCTGCAGATTTCTTGATAGCAGCCATGCAGACAGGAGAGCACCATCACTTCTCCTGTCCATCAGCCCCACTCTTAGAGCTGGGAATTTGAAGGGACATTGCTCCCGGGGAGACGCCTCCAGCTGCGCCTGGTCCTTCCCTCCCAGCAGGCTGCAGGGGGGCTGCAGAAACGCTGCTCTGATGCCCTCTCACATCGAGCACTGGGGGGTATGAGGCGCTTTTTTCAAGGCATTGAAGCCAATCTTCACCTTCTTCTGAAAGGGCACAGGCAAAGCCTCCGAGGTGTGTTAGTATTGACTCTCCAGACTCTTGAAGGCACCATTCCCGTAACTGCATTTATTCCAGTTGCATTCATCTTAATTTGGATAATCAGTTCGTCGGTCTCAGAGCACCACGGCTCTTTTCCCTTCTTGCAAGCATTCAAACAAGAAGCAGAGCACATACAAGACAGCTTAGTCTATAAATGCCAAAAATACCAAAATAATCTGGCAAGTTACGTACATCTTTTGGACATTTTGCGGCACAGATGTGTAAATGCAGCTGTTACAGTTTGACTAGGAGGAAGAGTTGGGTGCTTGGGCACCCAAAGCAGTTGACTCCTGTCATGTCTGGCCTTATCAAGAGGCTATAAGCTGTACACAGTGGGACTGATGGGAGGTTTGCATCATGCCTCTTACGCATGGACTGGCAGAAAACACGAGGTCCAGAGGAAGATGCGTTCTTGCTGGAGAATGCCTCCTGGGCACCAAAAGGAGGGGAGGTGGTTGTAAATTTCATGGACAGGAAATAATTCTTTGCTTCAACTCAGTGTTTTAAATGACTCCTTTTATACCAGAAGTGTGTAAATGTCTCCATAGACAATTGTGGAGGGCAGCCAGGATGTTTCCTACATGCAGGCAGAATAGGACTTTCAAGGTGAAAGATTAAATTAGATTACAGACCCCCAGAAGACAAGAGGGGAGGACTAAACATCTCTGCCAGGCGCAGAAAGAGGGTCTCCCCTACATGTATCTCCACCTGTTTCGAGGGTGTTTGGCCCTTTTTGGACCGCTGGGTAAAGCCCGTCACACCAGATGACTCCAGTGGTCCCTGGCTTTTCTCCTTTGCTTCTCCAGGCATCTTCCCAGAGGCTTTCCCACCACAGCCCAATGCTTCTGCCTCTGCCTCTCTATGTCCTCTCTATCCATTGACATTTTATAGTGATTTTTCCTCAGTGACACATAGGTAAAACTTCCCCAAAACACATGCAGCATGGAAGATCATTGGAACAGGTCTTATTGAAAACGGACAGAAACCTGACAGAAATTAAAAGAAGAAACACCTAAGCCTACTGTAAGACAGGGGACCAAAATGCTTGTATGCCCACTACAGGTCCTGCACTCATCTCTCAGACTATCCCAAGAGCAAGCCCATCCCACAGAGCACTTCTCCCATGCGCTCCGCAGAGGTGCCGAGTTTGCTCATTTAGCCCTGGCTTGGGGATCGGGTCAACCTGGTCACATCAGCCAGGGGCTCCCCCCAGTCCTGCTTATGGGTTTTATTTTCACTACTTGTTCTCACATTCTGTTTGCAGAAATTTAGCTTGCTTTAACTGAAAGACCAACAACTGAACAAGAAGAGGTGGCTCATCGGGTGGGGCTGAAGAGGAAAACCAAGCAAGATTATCTCATGTATTTTGGCTGTCCTGCTTTCAGTTTAATACTGGAAATACCCATACAGCTTCTCTTTCTCTGTGTAGAACATACACAGCACTGTGTCATGCAAACACACACCCCTCGTTGAAACTAGACCCCCATCTTCCCCAAAACCTTCCTTCAGTGGTATGTCTATCAGGATGGGAACAGACTTAGATCAGCTGCCCCCACGCCAGCAATTTTTTTTCATTTTTACTTTGAGCAATAGTGTGGTTGAAAATTTTTTCTAACACACAGTTTAATGGAATTAATCTTATTGCAGATTCCTTGTTTCAAGTTTGCATTGAATGCTAATCAAAATAGGAAACAACATGAACATAAAATGGAGTAAAATGTTTTGAAGTTGAGTTACAAATTCTTCAATAACAATTACTCCCTTAAAGTTTGGCGTGATAAGAAGGGTGGAGAGAAAGGAAATTTTAGTGACTTTTGTTTCCATCTAGAAAGGTCAGAGTGAGCTGGCTTTTGGGAAAGGACAGCATGGGCCCAGGAGCTACCCAAAACACTCGGATGCAAGCAGGTAGGCAGATTTTGAAAGCTGTGACTAGTAACAGAGTGATTTATGGCCCCTTGCTTCCCCCAGCGTCACACATCAGAGAGTTGGCCCTGATGGAAAATAGCCTTACCTAAATAAAGGACTTTCCCCCGCAGCGAGCTCCTTCCTCAGCGGTCCCCAGCACGGCGGGGGAGTGGCAGGTTGGGCAAAGAGAAGAAAATGACTCTGCAGCGAGACATTGCCCTGCCCCAGAGCTACTTGCAGCCCTTGTCCGGCTGCTCTTAACGCCAGAGACTGGCGTGTCCCTATCGACGAAACTGTGAGCCAAGACGATGCTGTAGTGCCAGGAGAGTCACAAAACTACCCTCACCAGAAGTGGTGCACAGGAGACGACAACGATGCTGTGCAGAGGAGGAGTGCTGCCAGCATAACACCACGTCACGATGGATTGGGTCTGCTCAGGAGACAGTGGCCACTCAGTCAACACAACCGAGGAAATAAAATGCCTCCCTTCAAGCTTCCTAGCACTTCGTCAAGGTCCGTTACCATACATTGAGTCTTTCGCTCTTCTAGTGCCTCTGTGATCTGATGACATCAGTCAACTACAGCCCGTCCAGCATGGTTTTACCTTGGTTTCATTCCCGCTCTCCAAAGCGGACCATAATGGCCTGTGCGATGAGGTAATGGGCACTTCTGGGACATCCTAATAGACGTACGGGCACATTGCCAAGTTAGCGTAAAATGTGAGTCCTCATTTCTTTTGACTGGGTGTTAAACTGACCAGGAAAGGTCAATTGGAGATAAGAGATGGCTAATAATGCATAGCTCTCATCTGGTACTTATTATTTCATATATAGAGCTCAAATTGCTTTGCAGAGGTGACCAAGCATTATTTCTTAACCTTTCTATGTGCTAGAGAGCCCATTTCCCTCTGGTAGGTTACTGAAGATGATCTGAGCACAGTGATTAAGGTATCTGTATCGTGAAAAAGTATTTCAATATTACTGATGCTTGGAGAATCAGACAGGAGTTTGTATTAGAAGAGATAAAGAAAATAAAACCATTATTGTTCCATTATAGACATCAGAAAACAGAGCTTCAGACATACATGAAGGTCCAAAGTTTCGAAGCTATCCATAGTGCAGGAGTGAAGAGCTCAGAGTCTGACCCTACTGCACCCACCCGTGTAGATACCCATGTACCACTGTAGATACCAAGGACAAGCAGTGCCACGAGAAAAGTGATGAAGGTAGAGCCAAGATAGCTCTTCTGGGCTTTTCTGAGTGTAAAGACACAAATCCAATAGGCTTGTGGAAATGTGTGTCTCGTAACTTGCTCTGAGCATCCATCAGTATCAGAAAATTATTGCTCAGGGCCCTCTCACAAACCAGGCACCCATGCCGGTGACACCAGCTCTGCCAGCTGCAGTTGTGAGCCATGAGATGCCCGTGGATCTCTGTCTTGGGCATGGGTGAGAGGAGGTTAAGTGTCAGTGGCAATAGGGGAACCACAAAGAAGATATATTCATGGTATCACTCTGCTGGGAGAGGAGATGATGGGGAGGAGCAAGAAGTGGTTGCAGGGGCTGGAGAAGATGCACCTCAGGCTCCTGAGGGCACAGAAGGAAGAAGATTGACAGAGGTCACGGAAGGCCTAGATCACAGCTTAAATTTACATAACCATCCCTCAAGCAAGAAACATGCATATGCATGACAATTCCTGAAGGTATCCAGACACAGAGCTGCTCTGCTGTCACCTCTCACCATCACAGACTTCCTTCAGGGAATGTGCAGCTTGACCTTGTCCTGCCCTCACCCTTGCACCCTGCTCCGGCCAGTGGCTGGGGTGGCCATAGTAGATGCACCTACCATATAAATTACCTGGCATTTAACACCACGTACGTCATGTCAGCCAAGGAGGAAAGATGTCACCATGTACGTGATGCGGTTCAAACCACCTCTGTCATTATTCACCAGCCCGTGGGTCAGTGCTGCCTCCGCGAGCAGCGGGCAAACCTGCCAGGGCTCCGGCGGCGCGGGTCCCCGTGGCCAGCACGGCTCAGGGCTCTTGCAGAGCCAGGCATGCCCCACTCCGCACCTCCTCGATGCTGGTCCCAGCATGGTGCACGCCTGACCTCGCGTCCCGTGTTTTGGTGCAAGCTCCGGTAAATGAGATGTTGCCCAAGAGAGAAAGCAGGATGTGCTGCTTGAAGACTCGCAACTGATCCGGCTGCCCTCCCCACAGCCCGGGAAAGCACTCTTTTCACCTCTCACTCGAGAGAGTCCCTCGGGCACCAGTAAGCCAAAGGGAGATGCGGAGTTACCTCCCAGCCCAGGCAGCCGCTCCCGCGCCCGCTGACTTCCCCGGCACTTACCGCTTTATCCGCACCCCGCCCCGGGCCACAAGCCCCTCTGCCACGGCTGGAGCCAGACTAGTCACATTTTCAAAAGGGAGCATCTTGAAATTTCAAACATTTCAAAAAGTTACGCTTTTGCTCCCCCCCACACCTTCTTCAAACCTACTTTCCTTTAATTTTGGTTGGTTTTCCCTCCAGATGCTGGGGTTTTGCCGGGTGGTTTTTCTGCAGCCGTTGCAGCCCAGAGAGCTTCAAAGCCAGCGCCCAGGAAGCGTCAGCCCGCGCCCAGCAGCACGCTCACGTCTGTGCCCTTCGCTACACACCATGTACACAGCTTGGATTTTTCCTAAGCGGGTTCACCTCTTCTATTTGTACTCTGAAGACAAAGCTTGGTTCTATTTTCCTAAAAGTACAAATTCCTTGTCCCCCATCGGCTCAGAACGCAATCTTTTCTGTAAAGCTACAGTAGCCGAAGGGAAGGCGAACAGAGAAAGCCCACGAAGCACAGCAGCCGCGCGCGGTGCACGAGGCACAAGGGAGATGGACACCGGCCCCGAGAGGTGCATCCCTGTGCACCCCGTTTGCACGTCTCCAGCAGAGCAGAGCACAACCATGACCCACCTGGGGTGAGGACGTGCCAAGCCTTTCCCCAGCTGCACCCTGCTCTGGGGACGTGGTCCTTGGACCCGCTACTGACCCTCTTGCTGGAGGGATATGGGGCATTGCTGGCACCCGGAGCAGGGGCAGCCATGCGCTTTGGTCCCCAGGGAGACTGTCCCTCCGTTTGCTGGCCACAGAAGAGGCCACCACAACAACCACACGAAGAAAATCGCACTGCGCTTGTACCAGAGCATGGAAAACATGGGTACCACCGACGCCCCATGAGACCCAGCCTGGAGGACAAGGGTGGAAACGGGCTCCCCACGGCATCGGCTTGAGCCCCGCAAGGGGATCCTGTTGTCGGTGCTACAGCATTCAAAGGTGTAGGCTCCAGCAGAAAAGAGCCAGGTCCTCGCAGAAGCCAACGCCGATAACCCATCCCCAGTAAGTCAGAGGTGCCTTCAGAGCAGGTACGGACGCTGGTAAAAGATGAGCTGCAAAACACGTGGAGCTCGGCAGAAAGAGCCGTGGGCTGCAAAAGGAAATGGTTTTGAGGCAGCACAGGGAAACCGGTCTGCATGTGCGCGACGAGCGCAGGTAGCAATTGCATCTTTGTAAGCAGCTTTGTTAACCCGGAGAGAGTTTAGCTTTAGAAATGTGGAGTCTTTTCACCTAACGCACTGAATTGGAAAATAATTTGTCACAGAAATGAGATTTTCACACGCAGCAATACAGACAGCTATTAGAATATACTTAAATGCAAAACAATCGCTTCGAAGATTTAAATAAAGCTGACAGTAGTGAGCAAAATACATTTTATACGGGCCTTTATTATGCTCTGAGTAGCCCGCAATTGCTTTGTTTTCAAGTCTGTTACACAAACAAGGGGCTGTTTTTGGCCCTTGGAAAACACTCCTAAGGTGTAGCTGCTGGAGATACCCTTCATCAGATGAATCAGAGCACTGGGTTAAACTAGAGAGTACAAAAATTCAACTTCTAAGTATCAAAAACGTGAGCAAAATCGTTCTCTCGGCACTACTTTTTTCTGCTACAGAGTTTTGTGCTGAAGGGTTATCCAGCTACGTGAATCTGCAGCTTTCCCTTAAAATTAATCTGCTGGGGCATGAGCGCTCTAAGCTCCTTTAGAGGGCATTAGGGGTTCAGACAGAAGCCCTCAACATGAGGCGATGCCAGCATCGGTCTGCAAGAGCTGCGGCGGGTTCCTCATGGCCGTTGCACAGGACAGGGCAGAGCTGGGTGGTCCCCAAGGGCTGGGGGACCCCCCACCCTGCAGGAGGGCAGGGGACACTCCCCGGCTCCCCACGTGTGCTGGGCCAGCAACGACAGGTGAAAAACAGACACAAGTTACGGATCCTTCAGAAACTCACATTTTATGGCTTCGAGCCACCAAATGTGGAGTAGGGTTTTTAGCCACGGCAGGAACGCGTTTCTGGAAGAGCCTTCCCAGCAGGCGGAGGCAGCAAAGCCGCGGGTGAAGCTGTGCGGGGTGGGCACGGCACATGCAGCATCACCGGCTGCCGCGGGTGGAGACTGGGACCATTTTCCAGTCCAAGTGTCTCGGGAGATGCGGTTTTAACTTGTGAACAAGCAGTCCTCGTGCTTGGTTTTTTTTTTTATTTCAAAGTGCATATGAACATGCCAGACCGCTATTGGGGGTGGGTTGTGCTGGCTCGCACACGTGACCTGCTCCAGGAGAGGATTCCCTGGGATATTCCTGTGCTGTGTGCGAGGCCACGCTCTCCTCCCGCAGGAAGGCTGCGGCTAATGTGCCATCAGGAAGAGTTCTGTACTGCAGAAGCACTACTTTTTACTGCCATAAAAATTGAGCTGGCATCACGAGGAAAAAAAAAGCACAACACAATACAACATTAGCTGCCAGAAAGGCTTTTGCATTCCTTATTTTCTGTCAATCTTTTTTATTATGAATAATCCTTAGAGGGCCATGGAGCCAGTCGTGTAACAGAAATATATTCATAAATCATCAATTCAGCAGCTGACAGGGAAGAAAAAAGGTGTCCATATATTTGAAAATGCTATTCAAACCGTGGTCACACCCAGCCCATCCAGCCTGCTTTTCTGCTAATTCCCCATTTTGTCCCTGCCTTCCTTGCCATGTACCGGGAGGAGGCTCCTGCAGGTCAGGGCTCTTGGGTGTCCCCGGAGAGCGCGCTACCCCACGGCAAAGCTCCAAACCAAGTGCAATCCCTGCAGTTGAACATTTCCGATCAAAAAGGCATTTCTGCGTACGTGGTGTTCCCCAACGTGCCTTTAACTTCTTCCCTGGGAAGAAGTTATTTGCAAATTCAAGTTTAAGAGCCCCCTTGGCCACTGAAAGCTGCGTTAAAGCAGGTCAGTTTGATGTTCCAGACTATTTCAGGGTGGACAGAAGCCTGCAGAAATGGTACCAACCTGCACTTCTGTTTTGAAGCCCAGGGACCAGGAGATTAAACTGGAGAGCAAGGCTGCCGGACGCCATCTCCTCTGCAGAAAGGAACATTCCTCCTTCATTTCCCCCGCACCGACTTCCAGCCCGCAGCCTTTTCAGGACCCACCATCCCTTTTGCTGTCCATGGCCATGGCCTCTGTGCTCAGGCTGCGCCCCACTTGCTGCAGCCAGTCCCACCTACCAAAACCTCAGGAAAAATTGGGAGCAGGGGCTGCAGACCGGACCTGGTCCCAGCAGGCAGCCGAGAGCAGGTGCTACTCCCATCTCCAGCAGAAACTGTTTGGTTTTGCACCAAAATAGCTGATAAGCAGCTGCTTATGGGGAAGAGGATCAGGGAGGAGGCTGGTCCCTGTTGGGGACCATCGGTGGCTTGTGTGCATGTACATAGACACCTGAATGCCACCTCACTTCTCCAGCAAAGCTCCTAAATATTACATATGTTTAGCTGTAAAAAAAGGTGAAATTCAAAGAAACGGAGAATCAGGCTCACTGTTTTTGAAGAGAGGAAACCACAGGTTTGAATAGTGTTTTAAATGAGTAATGCAGACAGTGATTGCATTTCCATGAATGCTGCATGCTTAAATGGGAAGATAGTAACAGATTTTATGGGGGTACGAGACTATTTCTAGCTCTCAATCACTATTCCTGTGATCCTACAATTCACTGTGCTCCTTTGCAATGCCACCACTACCTCTGGCCTTGCTGCTTCAGAAGGCACGTGCCATCTGCCTCCTGCTTTGTTTTCACCGTAAAAATTCCAGGAGTTTAGGCAATCGCTATGAACCAACCCCCGCCAGCGCTGCCACATCCAAAGCAGTTGGAGCAGATGCCTTGTCAAGGTTGAATCCTCCAAAAGCAGCTGCTTACAGTCTGAGACATCACTTTGGAAGAAAAGCTGTCATTAGCAAGACACTCACAAAGCCCTCTCCTCTTTCATTTTGTGCATGTAGGCGTTGAGGAAGGTGGGGGCAAGGCGTTTGGAGGACACCTTCCCTTTCCAGAGTCACATATTTGTTTTGCTTTCTCAAAAGAAGAATAAAAAGAACTGCACTTCCAAAAAAGCCTGCCAAAAGCTCATTACAGTAATTACACTACCCTTGACAGAGACTGAAGCTGGCTGCTTCCAAGAAAGCCAAGTATCATACATTTTGCAACAGTAATCTGTTAAGAGGTTTATTTCTCATCCTAGATAATGATTTCTAATGCACAGCATTAGAACGGGTAGCCCTTGCAATTATAAAGCCATCACGAAGTGTCCAGCTCACCCTGGCTACGCGCCGATCCGCACCGACACGAGGCTGCCGGAGTTTTTGGCTTTCTCACACGATATTTCCCTGGTGAGCTCTGCAAGCTGACGGCACCGAGCACAGACACGCACCTTTCCTCCAGCTTAAATATCCCCCTTCCCTTGCAACACAGAGCAGCACGAGGAGACGCAGCCTTTCACCTGAAGTGGGGGGAAAAAAAAAACAAAACAAACCCGCAATAAAGTTAGAAGCAAATTAGAAAATCTGCTATGGCTGAGTGATAGAGAGCATCCGTGGGGCATCACTGCGGCCTCAGGGTGACGTTCAGCATCTGCCAGGCGATGGGCAGGAGGGCAGCCCTAAAAGACGTGGGGGAAGAGGCATAGACAATCTCAGCCCCACCTCGTGTCTCTGTCCCCTAGAGCCTTCCAAACAATACTTTGATCCAGCTCTCAAAGGCATCAGAGAGCCATTATCATCATACGGTTTGGCTTCACCACTCATTTTAAAGCAGAATGATGGTTTTCTTAAATGAGAGCGCCCTGCTCAGGCGGGGGGGGCAGGGTGCCCGGCGCCCGCGCCACGGCCCATCCCGACGGGCTGCAGCGGTCGAGGGCAGTGGCCACGGCTGCAGGAGCCGTGGACTGAGCAGGAGAGCACCAGTCTGCAGCCGGGTCGCATGCCACGTTCTGCACTGTTTTCCTTTCCCCTCCTGCCTCTGGGTAAAGCACAGACATCACAGCCACAGAAGGGGTTTTCAAAGCGCAGCACAACCCACGACAAACGCTGTCGCCACAGTCCAGGTTGACAACGTACTTGAGATATTAGGAGATGAAAAAGTTTCCTTCCCCTTTCCATTTCACAATTCAGCCAGCCCCTATGGCAATGAATTCTTTAGAAAAGAATGAATTTTTAACTTGCAAACCAATTTACTATGTTTTAATCACCATGAGTTTCCAGTGCTTGGAAGCCTGCTGCTGTTCGGAAAGAGAACAGCAGTAAATGCCATTTAGATAAGCCATTTATAAATGGCACACTTCAATTAAAAAAAATAAAATTAATATTACAATAATTTCATTTACAGCAGGTGGTGCTGCAATTTTTCTCTGCAGAAAATGAGATGCACCTGTGCAACGCAGAAACAGAAGCAAATGCCTCGGCACAACAGACCTCACCACGTTTAATTACAGTTTTGTTTAGACCTCAAAAGGTTAATGACAGCCAAAAGTAGCAAGAGCAAAATGAGTACAGCCCATTATCAAGGTGGAGCATTTATGTAGATTTTTAGCAGCAAGAATAAAAAATAAAGCCAGCAGTGACATCATCTCTTGCTGTCTTGGTCTGAGCAAGCTGCACGGTCTGCAGAGAACCTTGCCTGTGCCTCGGCTGCTCAGTTTTCCACCTGCAGCATCGCCTTCGCTTCTCTCCGTGGGAAAAATCCCCTTCCTGTTCCGTTCACCTGTGTGGAAAACTATCCCTCAGCAGCAGCGTCTGCCTCTTCAGTGACAAGGCAGACCCAGCGCAGTCCTCCTCCAGCAGATGATGCCACCAGAGCCATGACCAGACAGGGCTGGGAGGCACCGCCGCAGGCACGAGGCTCTCCACGCACCCGCCGTGCTCCTGCGGGAGTTACCCTTGCACCCGAGCGTGAGTGCTTGTCCCTCCCGCCTCGTAGGCGATTTGCTCGCCAAAAATGTTATGTCGTCGCTCTTGGCTCCAAGTCCTTCACCCCAACGCCTTTTTTCCAGGAGAGAAGGAATTGGAAAAAATTGCTGAGGCAGGACATGGGGATGTTTTCACCTGCTGAAGATGCACCTGCCTGGAGAGGACCACCATGAAGCCCTGTCACCAGGTTCCCCTTAACACGGATCAGATTTTAGACTAGTTTTTGGGACAGAGAGAGTGCTGGCCCTCCACTGTCACCTCCTTCCAGAGTCAGGTCTATGCAGGGCATTAAGCCCATCTGAGGACAAGGCACAGCTGGTCGTGGGGTGGCATTTTCAAGTTTTCAGATTTTTTCATCTTCTTTCCACATTAGAAGAAAGTGTCTTGAATGCCAGAAAACACAGTCCAGGAAGGATCCGAATGTCAAACTTCATTGCACCTCAGAGGAACAGTACATGGTCAATGCAGCTTTGGTCATAGGTTCAGCAGGGAACTGTCTCCTTGCATGCATCCACAGCTACTCAAAACGCTGGAAGAGAGGAGGGAAGACAGAGAAAATGCTACCACCAAGTGGAAGTAAGCATGCAGGTGAAGCCATGACAGCACGGGAAGGCAGAGCAACACAGACAGTCCTTGTAAATCCCTGTAACTGCTTCCTGCGATTTATTCGGCAAGAACACCACATTATATTTTCTGGTTATCTTCAATATGGAAGAAAAAGGTTCTCTTCAGGGGGTTTTCCCCTCTGACTTGCTGATGTTCATATGATCAGTAGCACCGTACGGAAGCTCAGGGTTACACACACAGCGGCACCATGCACGCATACACGGAGGATGGATGGATTTACAACACAGTTGGTATGGAGAAGCATTTTTCTGCCGCAAGGTATTTTCCTCAGTTAGTTTGCCAGATGTCAACTTACTACTTCAGTGTTCTGGCTCCTCTGCCCAGACATTTCCAATGCAAGAAGTAATACATATTATTTTGCAAGGAGACAGCAGGCTTTCCCACCGCAGCCTGGGCAGCTGAGCAGAAACATCCTCCAGCAGTGGAAACGCAGCACAGAGGAGCACAGCCCTGGGGTCCTGCTGGAGCCTCCAAACCCACAGTGGAGCTTCCTACCTCATACTCAGAAGATTAATTTGTTTACCAAAGCTCACCTATAATTTAACCACTCTCATATTTAATAACAGATTCTTTCAAACATTTTTTATTTCCTAGATTGTCAAATGCAGATGAAGTCAATAGGATGTGAACTAAAAATGGCATCATTATTCTTCAAATAAGAGATTATAGGGACCTGACTAAGTGGATGATCAAACCAACAGAGT
>NW_010551235.1:0-17384 GCF_000687285.1 Phaethon lepturus | reverse complement strand
CCCCCCCCCCCCCCCTTGACTTTTCTCCCACCCCAAGTATTTCATGCAGTCCTAAGAACTAAAAACAACATTGGCTGCAGCGGCAATATTTGAGAGCCCACTTCACCCGGGGTGGTGGATCCTGACAGCCCAACAGCAGAGAAGGCAGGGTGCCCCAAAAGGGTTCGATAAAGTGATCGGGGAGCTCATCACTGAACTGCCGCTGTGAAGCGGCACTGATTCTGAACAAAAAAAGTAGGTTGCATGCTAGGTATTGCAAACCAGAGTTTCCAAAGACCTCATCTACCACTTAGGCATTAAATGAACTGTTGAGATTTTTCAAAACACACCTATTCTGTATCACTACTGATTGTACCAAATAAACACTTTTTTTTTCCCAACCTGTTTTATTAGACGTTGCTCTAAAAACCAGGAAGGCTGAGGTGTGACCAAAGAGACAGATATAAAAGGAGAAGCCATCAGAGAATGCAGAGAGGAAAGGCACTGAAGGCTGCCGGACTGGAAGAGGTCCAAAGCCGAGCCAGATGACAGGCGATGGGCTCGAGTTTGGAGCTGGGGAGGATGGGGCAGTAGCTGAGGGGGCTGGTGGCCTCCAAGCCAACTAATGCTTGCTCAGACCTGGGGGACTCGTTTGCAGCAGGGCAGGAGGAGATGGGGGAGAGGAGCGGCTGGGAGGGAGGCTGGGCTCCCCATGGGGCTCCTTCTGCAGCTCCTTCTCTGCAAAGGTCTCTGGGTTTCTCTCTACCCAAATAATTCTGACAAAATGTCTGTCACTATGGCAACAAGGGAAAACAAATTGATTCAAGAGGTGTCTGATATTCGTAATGCATAGAAATTATTGTTGCTATGGCAACATGATTTACAAATGAATTGGGATATTTAGGAAACAGTTAGCAATCGAAACTCCACGGAAGCAAGGAGAGTCTCCGCCGCCTCCAAGCATCGCCAGCCCCATGGAGGCTTCTCACCTGCCCAGGTCCAAAGGACTTGGGCACTGAGCTCCAAGAGTGGCCTTCTCAGAATGGGTGACCCGGGAATTTGTCATGGACCTTGGAGGAAAGCACCAAACAACACAGACCACAAGTGGCACGGCCGGTGGCAGCTCTGCCACCCAGGCACAATCCCCTGGGGGGTTACCACCCACTCTACCAGTTCCGGGCTTGAGCAAAACCTACTTTGTTCTTCAGCTTGAGCAGCAAATCATCATGCCTGGAGGGGACCAAAGGAATGATGTGGTACACATACCCCAGCCATCCCTCCCCTGCGGACACGGGTGATCCGTGCAGAAGAACCTGATGGGGCAGCAATGCAGCACCTCCACCCCTTGGAAGATGTCGCGGTTTAACCTCCAGGTTGGACACCTGCCCAAAAGCTTTCACAGAGGGAGCAAACACCACCATCCAGGACCTGACGAGCTGTGCACCCTGGAACAAGCTGTGCCAGCGTGGACCCACCCCTGGGTGAGGGGCTCTAGCCTGGCAGCAGCCGCTGTGTCCCAAGCAAAGTGCTTGTGACCTCACATATGCCGCACACGCTTTCTGAAGGTGAAAGCTTGCTCGGTTCCTATCTCTTCTCAGACAAATGCAATGATCTTTTTGCTCATCTTCTCCTCTGGGAGCCACTTCTGCTCATCCAGAAGTTAGCATCCCCTCAGCTCAAGGGTGATCACCTAAACAATGGCTCGTTCAAAAGCACGTGACTTACGCGGGGGGATGGAGCCAATTCCAACTGATTGGGTTTGTCTCAGTGCTGGAGAATCCCTTGGATGCCAAGCAGCACAACTCACTGGGGGTATTAACCATTCGTATCTGTGTTTGTCTGTATCCATGTAGGAGGTGTATGTCACAGCAGAATGTAGTCAGAGAGGAGTTGGACAACAAACACTTATTTTTGTTAAAAAGATAATTAGGTTAAAAATGCAATTAGGTAAATTCACTGAAGAGTAACCCATCAAGAACTTTTAAAGACAAAAATATTTCTTGATGCTGGAAGCCCCTAAGCTACCAATTTATGGATGCTGGGACCATTTACCAGCAAAACATCACTGTCCTCCACCCTGGTCCTCATACTTTTCCTTCGTCATGTGCTGTGGCCTGCTGCCAAGGCAGGGTTCAGCCCCGGTGGGTCTTTGATCAGGTCTGGTATGAACCCTGCTCTCATGATGTTGATGAAGACTTACAGCAAACCCCCCTGTATTTGAATTACAGATCTGCAGTACAGCAGTGAAACAAAATCCCTTAGAATCATAGAAATGTTTAGGTTGTAGAAGACCTATTAAGATCATCATCCAGTCCAACTGTTAACCTAACACTGACAAGTCCACCACTAAACCATGTCCCCGAGCACCACATCTACACATCTTTTAAATACCTCCAGGGATGGTGACCCAACCACATCCCTGAGCAGCCTGTTCCAATGCTTGAAAACCTTTCCAGGGAAGAATTTTTTTCCTAATAGCCAATCTAAAATTCCCCTGGTGCAACATGAGATCATGTCCTCTCATCCTATCGCTTGTTGCTTGGGAGACCTTCCCAGGCCCTGGCTGTCATTGAGCACTTGGTGCGTGGAAGATGCAGCTACAAGGATTCGCACTGCAGTTTGTTTCCTTTCATGTCACCTTTACCTCCTATCTCCTCTCAACAAGGCAGGTCAGCTGGCAAATAACATCTTTTTCACACTGTTCCTACAACAGCCTAATGAAAAGGTTTACCCGCTAAAAGTAGGGACCTTTACAACACGCAAAACACAGCAAAGTGACTAGTGTTGGTCTTGTTTTCGTAGAAGGCAGCCAGAAGACCACTTAGCAAAATTGATGACAGTAAATGCATTTCTAAACACTGCCTCCAAAAGCACTTTGGGGATTTAGGAATCTAATAATTGGAGGGATTCCACATAGCGATTAGTCAGCGCTGCTGACACTGAGTGACAGGACACTGCCCCCACCAGAGAATTAGGTACAGATTTTCTGAAAATACCTCCAGTTTCTGACCTTCCAGGTTTTCAATCAACCCAGTTCATTCACTATTTTGTGGGCACAACTACAAGGAGCAGAGCATCCTCCCAGCTCTCCAGGAGGGGCTCCTCCTCCCTGGAGGACACTGCAGAAGCCCTCTCCACCTTTCCCAGGGAGAGCTGGAGGTCCTGCCCCCGTGCTGGGAATGTGCCGGGGGGGGTCAGAAAGCTCTGATTCAGCAAAGCCATGTCGGTCACTATGACATGGTTGGAAACAAGGATTAACCACAACCCCCCCCAGTTTGGGACTAACACCCGAGTCAGAAGAATAAGAACTATTAGAAGAACTATTAGCATTGATATCAGCCAGAGATCACCTTTACTCCTAACTTGTGATACTGGCCTGGGAAAGACCTGACCCACAGGGGAGTTCCATGGATCTACAGACCAGCACTCTTACAGCATTATATCAGGTTAAATTACAAATAGAGAACCTTTTTTAGGTTATTAATGCAGTCTTATAGGCAGAACTATCTGAAAATGGGAGACCCAATGCCACACAGAAAAACTGAAAGAAATTTTTGTAGGAGAACATGATATAAAATAAAGCTAAACTGGTATGACTAGGATACAAGTCCCCAGTATGAACTTTTTATGCATCAGTAAGCAAACAGGAGTCTCCTTCACATAATTAAGACTTCTGCATTTATAATCTTCTACACTATCTTTTGTTTAACAGTAAGAAAATTTAAAACATCTTCAGGCTTATAGAAGCACAGAAAACATACAGGTTTTTATTCATAGGAAAAGCAGAGAGCTGATAATCCCACTTTAGTTTCCAATACCTCACATCTCTGAATAGTTTCAGTTTCTCTCCCCAGACCTTGAGTAGACATTCCACAGCCACACAGTTTTTCATCTGAAAGTTAAATTTCTTCCTTTTCAAGAAAAATAGAACTTCATTTTAACATTCAAAAATTACAGCTATCAACAACTCAAAGAAAACCTCTGGCAATATTTAAACATAAAATAGCTGTTTAGTCACGGCACAAACATTTCAGTCCTATTATCAAATTGTGCATATATACATAATCTTACCTATTAAAGCAACGAGTTTATATCAAGCAATTCAGTGACTAGTCCGCTTGCTCGCTGAATGATCATGGGAAAGCACATTTTTAACTAGAATTTACCAATTGTCATTCTGTAGATGAGTATTTGAAGTGTATGCTTTGCTATCTAGCTGAAGATAAGTTATGTGGTAGTTGCTGGAATGATTGGACAGACTGATAAACTCTTTTGACAGAAGTAGTTGTGCATACGCATTTAGAAACCTATTTTCACAATTTTTTCCCATAGCTGCATCATTTGTTTTCTGAGTGAAATTCATTGTTGCATGCAAAACCTATTGCTGAAGCAGTTAGAGATGGCTTGGGGTGAATTTAAATATCAGAGTGAGTAGATAAGAAACTTTTGCATTCACAAAAATTGGCAAACCGAGAGTGATCACAGATTATATTATCTATGAAGATGGATTAAAATATTCTAATGCAGCTGCATCTTAGCATTCATTTAATAGGAATTAATAACAGTTTCTGCTCATTGACAGATGTAAGGACAATGCTGCTTTATTAAACCAGTTAAGTGAAACAGCAGATGACCTCACATGCAATGAGGTTCACCCAAAATATGCATGGATACAGGAATTTCCATAGCTGTTGTGTCAGAGAGACAAATGTGTGTCTATGTAGAAGAAACATAGCAGGAACTCGGAGAACTGGGACACCACAGCCCAGAGCTACCCCGGTAGCTATCTCGGGCACTGGGGGTACACAATCTGAGGTGGAAGGCACTGTTCAATTCCCATCTATAGACAACCAGGCTGCGAGAAAAAAAGTCCCCAGTTCAGCGTGAATATATAAGCTCCAGGCTAAAACTAAATATTAGTCTCCTTTGTATTTGGTGCACTGCAGCAGGACAGCACTCCCCTTCAAAACATCCATCCTCAAGATGCTTTGCATTGGGGCATCTCCCCCCACAGAAAAAAGTTGGTAGTGGGTGAGAGATTAAGCAATGAAAAAGAGTATCTCTTGCTGGTGAACAGTAGTCCACTTTAACCCCAAGGACAACATAAACCTCATGATATGAAGAATACTGTGCAAAAATCTAGTACTAAAATCAAAACATGGGATGTCTAGTCTGAGACAAGGTGTTGGTCCTGAAACCACCCTGCCCTTGACCCTTGCAGTCAATTAAATCTTTGATAAACTTCCTTGAGTAAATTGTGACTTACCTTCTGCAACAGACTTGCAATGAAAGAGACAAGGCAAAAAGATCGATGGATCTTCCTGGACACACCAGAATGGGTTACTAGACCCTCTGTCCTGAAGTCAGAGAGACCTCCTCAGTCCTCCGGGCTGTACAGAAATCAGTGTTAAATTAACACAAATTGCAAGAGTCATCTCAGTCCTCCCACATGCAACTTATCTACCTAAAC
Source organism: Phaethon lepturus (assembly GCF_000687285.1). Lineage (NCBI taxonomy): Eukaryota > Metazoa > Chordata > Aves > Phaethontiformes > Phaethontidae > Phaethon > Phaethon lepturus. Next base: position 11,935 of record NW_010551235.1, on the reverse strand, counting down.
CAGTTCAACGTGTCTGCTAAGGCATTTAATACTTCAGAAATACAACCAGGCAGCAAACAGCTCTGCTGTGGGTTACACCACTTGTGGGCTTTGTTTAGGTGGAGGACCACATTGGCAGTGTCAGTCTCCACCTGAATATAAAGCTGCCGATACAAAGCCCACTTCCCAGCTGGCTCGCGTTTCCAAGATGTTTGCATGTTAACAAGCCTTCTTAGCAGCCGAAATGCCTGGAGGCACTGGAGATCTGAGCCTGTTGCCCATCTCACTGCGCCAGCACCTGCCGCTGCTGCTGTCCTGACAGGAGGCATAACTTGGAAGGGAATTTTGCTGCAGATGTTTGCTGCATCCAAAACACCACTGGGGGAAAAGAAGACCGTGGTCTGTCCCAAAACCAGCATAAGTTGCCTGCATTTCTCAGGAAACAGTGAGGGCTTCAGGTGCAGCATCTTCTTACCTATCCACGATGAATTCTTGAGAGTCTTCCACTGCTAAGAGACAAATTCCCGCTATGCAGAGCAGTGAGAGCTGTAGCAGATTCTGCTGAGATGGTTTCTAGGAAAGGGTGGCAAAGACAGAGAGGCTCAGGCAGTTGTAGTGCCAGGACTGTAAAGCACAGGTGATAGCCTGGCATGCCTGTGCAACTAAAAAACCTGCCGACATGGCTGCTGAGAGGGGAATTAAAGCATGGGAGAGCGGACTGACATCTCCTAGTGCTGTTTGCAGCTCATCAAAACGACAGACTGGATTCTAAGAAGCAACCGACACCATTGCAGGCAACAAGCCACGCATCTGGAGACTGCATCGTCAGGCCACGTCATCAGGGTTTCCTACTGCCAGATTATCTGAGGGTCCTTTTGCGGTTTTCCTGGTCAAATCAGAGATGCACACATCAAACTAAAAAGATATAAATACATGCTGAAAGAGTACAATTGTTTCTTCCTCTGAGCATCATCCCATGTGTATTTCTTGCTAACCCTATTACTACACAAATAAGATATCTGTCCTGGTTTTGGTTGGGATAGAGTTAATTTTCTTCCTGATAGCTGGTATAGTGCTGTGATTTGGATTTGGGGTGAAAATAATGTTGATAGCACACTGATGTTTTCAGTTGTTGCTGAGCAGTCGAGGACTTTTCAGCTTCCCGTTCTCTGGCCGGCCAGCGAGGAGGCTGGGGGTGCACGGGGAGCTGGAGGGGACACAGCCAGGACGGCTGACCCAAAGGGACATTCCATAACATACGATGTCATGCCCAGTATACAAACTGGGGGAGTTGGCCAGGGAGGAGCCACAACTCAGGAACTAACTGGGTCAGCGGGTGGTGAGCAATTGTGCTGTGCATCACTTCTTGTGTATATTCTTTTATCATTATTATTGTCATTATTGTTTTCTTCCCTGACATAGGAAACTGTCTTTATCTCAACCCATGAGTTCTACTGTTTTTTTTTTTGATTCTCTCCCCCATCCCGTTCCGGGGGCAGGGGGGTGGCATGGTGAGTGAACGGATGTGTGGTTGTTTTAGCTACCTGCCAGCTTAAACCAACAGTTTAAGCTAACAGTAGCTAAAAGTGTTTTAAATATCAACTAATCTATGTGTGAGAGAAGAAAACCTCTCCTGACACCAGGATCTGGCAGAGTCACTTGCTGAGCAGGATACACAAGGGAAACCCACCTGGTTACAGATGGCCGGGTTTGAAGAGAGGCAAGTCAAGATGGAGATGCAGAGTCTGTCACCGAGAGGAGGACTTGGTGCAGACTGCAGTGGTACTTGGAACTCACTTGCCACCTCCTTGCAGAGGTTGGTGGAAGCCTGAAAACCGTCTGACAGTGAGATTTCCTGTAGAGTCTTCATCCTTGGACAAAGAAGAAAATAGTCTCTGACAGCTCCTTGAGGCAGGAAGATGTGAAGGTGAAAAAAAGGACACAAGTCAGGTTTCAGGAACACCAGTTGGCCTTGGATCTCTGCCTGGAGTGAGTCTAAGGACACTGAAGGAATGGACAGAGAATGCACTGATCCCATTGCCAAAAGGACAAGATCAAAGTGGGAGAAAAGGGGACATCCTTTGGACATGCCACTGCACTGGAGAGCGGTTGTGACTTGTACCAGTGCATGTTCTACTTTGTGGGGCAGGCAGGCTAAGAGGTGTGAGAAGACCAATCTCAAGCTGAGGCAGACCTTGAGCAAGAAGTCCAACTCCCTTTGGTCAACAAGACATGGAGGAAGGTGACACATGGGTTTTGCTTTCATGACTGGATCCTCTCATAACAGGACACTCCAGACTACTTCAGGCTGGGGGATCACACAGTAGGAGGAAAGAGAGATGCAGAAGCTACTTTATTCTGCTGGCCCAGAGGGACTCCTCCTCCGGTATTGCAGTCATGACTGAAAGACTTTTACCTCCTTCCAGAAAGAGTTTGGATTGAACACATAGATGGATCCCCAAAATTCAAGGTTTCCCATATCTAAGGCAGAAAAATGGGACAGCCTCACAAACAATAGCAAACACAGCCTCTTCATCCTCTTGCTGCAGTCCTGAGGATTAAAGCCCCTGCTAAGTGTGTGTATTCTGGATATATGTGTTCCTTCCCAAGGCAATAAAGTCTCCTTGTACACCCTTCAGATGAGAGAAATAAGTCTCTCTTAGATGAGAGAGTATGTCTCTTGAAAGAGACAGACCATCGGCTTTGAGGAATTAATGAAAGGAGAAAAGGAGCTGGAAAAACAAAATACAAACAAAAAGAGGAACAGAAACACTTAAAAGGGTTTCAAAGCAACTCAGGGCTAGAAGCAAGGCTTGAGAAGGGATCCAAGCTGCAGGCGAAAGCTCCAGCCAGACGCAGAGAAACCGAAAAAGGGAGACTCGGCACGGGCCCTGCGCACGGGACGGTGGAGAGAGGTGCTCGCCGAGGGGTGTTAGCGGGGCTAACGATGTCTGCGATTAGTCCTCGACTGCAGCCGCAGGCACGTGCAGGACAGTCACTCACAGTGGACACCATCTCAAATGATCCTCGTCCGTATAGATGAGCTTTGCGCGGGGGTCACCACGCTTCGGACGTCCTAGGACAGGACTTCAGCCCACCCAGTGCTCTGGTTTTGTGACAGCAGGGGCTGCTCTGAGCAGGAGGTTGTTGCACAATGACACCCTCCTGGGAACGCCCGCCAGCCCTTTGTGGAGGCCTCGTTAGGCTTTATCTGATGATGTGCGAACAACAGAACTTGCAAGGTGAGCAAGTGATCCCCGGTGCTTTGCAGAGGTTACGTACCTTTTTATTAAACAGATTTTCTTGTAAACCACAAAAGCTTAGGTAAAGCTTATTCTGTTGGCATAAGCTTTAGTCATGGTCTAATGTTTTTCTTTGGTCTTTCTGATTATATTCAGAATTACGTCCCAGCCTGGTCGTTGCAATACTTCAACCTTTCTACCAGTTCCTGTCAATTCTGTGATAAAATACCACATAAAGGTCCCTGGTGACCAGAGCTTAAGGTGCTGCACTGAGCACCCAGTAGATATCTCACAGATAGGGATTAGGCTCAGTTTTCTGAAAGATCTTGATGTTTGTTTTCATCCTTAATTAGCATGAAACATGAAAAGATACAAATTCCTCAAAGACAAATATTCAGAAAAAGTGTTAATTTGGGGCCAGGGAGAGACAAATTGGAACTTGTTGTTTCAGAAAAAATGTGTGTATTATAAAAAACACAAGGAATTTGTATAAAAAACATGTTCCAAAGATGTCAAAACAGAAGACTGATCCTGACTCAATTTATCTACTAGTTTTCCTTCTAAATGTAGCCCACTTAGTTTTACATGTTTCTGGCTTTTCTTTAGAAATGTATATTCAAAGTTAATATATTCCGCTCTTTTTTTCAGAAGTATTGTTGACCATCAGATTATCCTACAATCAGATGGAGACCCAATTATCGCTCTTTCCTTTCATTAGGTTCACAGCTGACCGATCGTACTGAAAGCAAAAAAGTCACAAAGTTATTGTAAGCAAAACCAAGAAGCAAGGTTTACTTTTGATATTATTGAAATCGAAGAAGTATTTTGTTTTCAATTTATAAACCGCCTACCAGTTTGTTACATTGATGATCCTTTGATCTTGTAAAACAGCAGGATGAACCCTTGGTACAAATGTCGCTTCAGAGGAAGCTCTGATTCGCTTTTTTATATCTCAAATCTTTTTCTTTTTGTATTCATTTAAATCCATATGTGGTCACATATCCATGTAGGATACTTAATTCCATTTATCCACTTTTCATCTCTCCCCTATTAAGAAGAAGTCATTATCAGCAGGCTCTCAGGGATTTTACAAGTATCTTAGAAAAATGATGGGTGTTATTACAACTGTCATTCCCCTGACTAATGTCAAAAAATCTGCAACATTCAATCCGCACGTGTCCAAGTCCAACAATGAACACACACTTCTACTGCTTTACCACATCACATACTTTTACTGCCTCCACCCAGTTAACAAAAACAAATGCTCCTTCCTCATGAAACGTACCTCGTTCTGGTTAGTTCAGCTGCACAAAGTCAGTGAAGCCCCCAACTCCAGCCCCAACCTCTGCTCCTCACGTCATTATAAAAGACCTGTAGATGTTCAGCAAGCTGCAATACTAAGGTGCTTTCCACAGCGCTACTTCCTCTATCCTTTCTAACAGCTCCATGAATATATCAGACATTCATTTCATGAAGAAAAAGACCACAAGCTTATATTACTCCTTTTCTTTTTCTCCTGTAAATAATAAGAATATATTTTATGCTAGGAGCACAACGGTTTAACATTAGAAACAATTTTGAAATGTAGTTGAAAAACAGCTTGAGAAGAACCTTCAAGTCATTGATTCCTTTCCTTACTCACTTTAAAAAAAAAATAGGGTTTTTTGGTTTGGGGTTTTTTTTAAAGAGAAGGGTGCATAGATGCATAAAGGCTTTGGCAATTTGACAAGGTGTGTTATTGACTGCATCAAAACTTCCTTAGGGCCACGAGCAAACATTCAAATTTGACTTACAAGACCTGCACCGCACCGAGGACTGAGATTGGCTTTGTGGATGCCGGGACGTGGCTTCTTCACTCTTCACAGGAGGATCCTACACGTGGATCGACAGCCCTTCTTATAGTCCATGGCTGATCTTGCCGATTGTCTATTTACAAAAACTTAACTCATTAATTTTATGATTCATTAAACATTAATGACTCCAGAGGCGCAGCCGTCTTCCCCACGTGGAGCGACAGATGTGCCTCCACGCAAAACGTGCTTAAAATCCGTGGACATCATGTTCATCCCAGCAAGGGACCCACAGTGCTGGCACCCGCCGTGACACCCAGGGTCAGCCCCAGCCCCAGACTAAGACCCCCAACACCAGCACCCAGAGCTGCTGGGAGCAAAACATAACGGTTTAACTGCACTATTTTGTTTTTTCCGTAACAATTAGATCTAAATTAATAATTATTAGACTCCTAAGATTTGAATTATACTAACATCACATTCTTGGCTTTATTTATACATGTATTCAGCTTTTTTGTCCACAACCAAGACTCTCTTATGCAAGTAAATGGAAATAAAAATACAGGTTTGTCTGCCAAAGGAGCTATCAGTTTCTTGTTGAGACTAGAAGGCAGAATTAAATCCCTTCACCGACTTCAGAGACATGCGTGAAATCTGGAAATCTTATTCTGGGAGACACTTTCTTGCCTTTATGTTTATGATGGACCTTGTTACCAGACATGTACACTTGCTGCTGCCATTTCACAGCAAACCGATTTAAAGACAGACTGGAAAGGAAAGCAAGGGAAGCAGATAATGGGATACACCCTGGATGTTTTTCTAACCTCCTAAAGGTTCAAAATCACTCAGATTCAGAGGAGATATTTCCACTTAATATTACCTGAACCAGCTCATTTCCCCCTCATTGCTTTACTTTAGGGGCTTCTTTTTTATCCTCACTAAACAGCTCAGCTCAAATTTAACTGTATTGGTGCTACAAGGACAAGTCAAAACACCCATGGAAGAGCTGGTTCTTTCCTAATGCTGGGCATCTGCACATCCCAAATCCAGAACTGGATTATTAGGTCTAGCAGGGAGGTTTTCATAGCAATTGTGTATTTAATCTGAATGATTTTCTATAATCCTGATTCTAAATTAATTTCTACTCAATATATTTATGGTAAATAATTATGAAATACTACTTTTTCTGGCTATTCCCAGATTATTACTTTCATAAGAAGAAGTTTTGTGAATACCTCTCAGGTACCGCTTCGCAAATATCTGTACATAACTCTGCCTGATGGTGTCTAAATGTTTAATACACAGAAGAACAGAGGTTAGTACCATTAATACAGGCTACAGGAAAGCAAGGTTGAAGCTCCTCCCTGCTTTGGTTGTCCCTGCCCAGGCCGGACCCAAGCATGGCCATACGGTGTCTGTTCCCCATCAGGCTCCATATGCTGAGCAGGGGGACGGGAACCACCGGTCCCTCTGCTCTCTGGGGAATCTCCTGCGATGCAAAAAGCCTTCAAGCTCCTGGTTCATGGGGGAAAGCTTAGATTTCAACCTCGCTAAGTTCCTACCCTAAAAGCAAGAAAATCCTTACATTAAAAAAAGAAACCTCAAGATTTCAAATATTTCTATGTGCAACAGAATTCCAGTTTTTAAATGTTGGTCACATCTCCGGAGGTTGTTATTGTACAAAAGGGTTTGAATAGATACTGAACAGTAACAGCACACAACTGTTCAAGCCAGTAACGTAACAATTTCTCTCATCCCACTTAGGCGACCTCAAATGCAAGAGAAAGAGGAATGAACTTTAAAAAGGGAAAAGAAGCCCTCAAGATTTTTCAAGACTAGTTACCAGATCAACAGATTTTACCAAATATACAGTGAAGTTCTTTGTGATCATCGTACACTCCGGCAGCCAGCACAAGCAGAGAGCGTCATAGAATCATAGACTCATGAAGATTGGAAAGGACCTTTAAGATCATCAAGTCCAACCACCAACCCAACACCACCATGCCCACTAAACCATGTCCTGAAGCACCACATCCACACGTTTTTTGAACACCTCCAGTGATGGTGACTCTACCACCTCCCTGGGCAGCCTGTTCTAATGCCTGACCACTCTCTTGGTAAAGAAAAGTTCCCTAATATCCGATCTAAACCTCCCCTGGTGCAACCTGAGGCCATATCCTTACCAGCTGCAGAAAGTTCAGCTCTGTGCCTATCGCACATGCAGTCACTGCAGTCCCGCGGAGCTGAAAATGGAGCCCTGCTCCTCTGTGCTGTGAACCCTCATCCCTGCTCCTGTGGGATGGAAACCCAGCACTGCTCCCGGTGTCCATCTCAGCAGCTCAGGGACTGGCATCGCTCCGCCAGGGTCAGACGAGCCATGGCGCAGAGTGAGCTGGCTGCTGACTGCTGTTCAAGGGGAAAGGACTATTCCCATCCCCAAGGTTTAATTGTGGGAAACCAGCCCTGAGATCCCATCGCCCACAGTAAAGCTTTAAGAGATGCTGCCCCTTCTCTCCAGAGCTGTCTTTCTGCTACAATATCCCCCTGAATCATCCCATGAGGATTTGGATGCCCAACGTGCTCTTACTTTGCCAGAGTTACTACATTTTAAGTTAAAGGAAATTATTTGTGTTTTAGACACATGGTATTTTTTAATACTTTGGACTGAGCATAGAGTATGGCATCAGGGAGCCAACGTTAATGTGTTATCTGTGGAATGATCAGGGTATGAAAGCACACACTGCACAAAGGAGATGCGCTCTTGTCTCATCTTTTTTTTTTTTTTAATTTTTAATTCAGAAGAGGCTTTGAAAAAGAATTCCTAGTGAAGCAAAACACCCGAGGGGCATGCAAATCTGCACTGAGATACAGCTGCCACTGGATTTCACTCCACAGCTATCCCAATTCTAATTTATTACAAAACCAGATGTATAAAGATTATGACAGAGAAGGCACTGCAGATAAAGATTAAAATTCACTTGCTAAAGACATGTTTAGCTATAGTGAAACTGTGATTTAGTCTTGCTAGGATAGTTACAGTCCTGAACTAACATTGACTACTAATTAGAAAAGCACTGCAGGACATTATTATAATGAGTAGTTTTGCAAATCTGAAGTGTTCCAGATTGTTTCTATTAGGAGAAAAATCGAGGGCATCAAATGTATCTCTGAAAACATCCTTAAACAAACCAGATTCCAGCAAAAGCTGTTTGCCTTCAATTCCAATTCCAAGTCACTCTCAACTAGCCAGCTTCCAGATTTCCCTTCAGTTTTTTCCCCTTGCTCATGAAGTCCCTGATGCTTACCCACAGCTCGTCCTGCATCCAAACCAAACCCCCTCCCCTGCACCCGCCACGATGAGGGGCTGCCTGAGCACCCACTCTGTGTGCCCAGGGGGGCACGGCAGGGACCCCCCACATCACACTCCGCGCTCCAGCAAAGCTCCAACCCCAGAGGTTTCGCTTCTGCACAGCCCCAGGGTCATTTTTATCTCCCCCACCCTTTTGCTGTGATAAAACTTCCGTGCCCGCACTTCTGACCCAGAGCTGCTGCTGCTGTTACTGTTGGACACGGGAACCAGGAGCAGAAAACTAGTTTTACGTAGTATTCAAACAGATAAGCCTACCCTCCCCGCTGAGCAACAAAAATACCCAGAGTGATCAACAGCACACGTACACCCAAATCTTTGTGAAACGCAACTCCTTGCGTAGCTTTTTTTTTGACAGAAGTAATTCCTCTGCTGTTTGAGCAGCTGGCCCAATATTCGTAACTAACACCAACCTCCCCTGAGCTGCAGGCACCGATTCCTCCAAGCGTCACCGTCTGAGGGTACGAAAAGGGGTGCTTAGGGTCGGAAAGCTACGGGGAGCGTGCCAGGTCACTGTGCAGACCCCGCCCTGCAGACACCACCGGTTCCCCGTGCCCTGGGGAGCCCACCCCGCCCCACCTGGACCCCCACCCTCTGCTGTGATGCTCCTCCTTGGGCAGCACCCCTGCTTTCCAAACCATTTGGAGACCACGGTTCCCAGTGGTCTCCCTCTGTGGTGTGTGCAGGACACCAGCTGCCGAGCCAGGTCCTTGGCTCCTGGGGGCGATGGGCAGCAGAAAAGCACATGGGCAGCACAGTTGTTTCCCACGGATGTGGGATGGGACCCACAGCCGTGCCCTGGAGCCTGGCTCCGCGTTCTGGGGACGCTTACGGAGGCAGGAGGCTGTCACCTGCCTCCCCTGGCTTCTGTTGACCAACAGGTTAGAAACTACAGAGCAAAGGGACAGGAAAGGGGAGAGACAGATAACGCGAGTGCATGGCAAAATGTTTACCAAAAATATAGTAACCCCCCCAAAACCACGCCAGGCGTGTGCCTAGAAGCATGAACCTCACGAATACTGTCCTCTTCAGAATCTGGAAATGCCCTAATTGGTCTGTATGGGCCGAAGAAATGCATGAGGGTTTGGAGAGCCTACGGGCACCTGCAAATCATGGATCAGTGTTGGGAATTTCACTCAACGGTCGGGAGAACACTCAACAAGCAGCACAGCTCCCGCTCTGCATCCTGCCCGGGGCATCTCTGAGCGCCTCGGGCAAGCCCGGGGGAGCAGGGGCTGGGGGTCCTCCCCGGCACCCAGCCGGGCGTCGTGTCACCATCCCTCATACCTGTGAGATAAACAAGCAGGGCCCAGAGGGCATTGTCTTGACTCCTTTTATTATCTCTGCGGCTCCAATTTGCAAACGTTTCCCACAAATTACATTTAAAATGTATGAAACGTCACCGCCTGTGCATTTAACTGTCTCAGAGTGACTCGGTGACAGATGGGATGCGTAAGACTGAATTAGATATGTTGACCAAAAGCATTAATCGCTTTTTTCTGCTAATAAATAGGGCCTGTATTCACATGTGGAAGTTATTTAAAGTTCATAGATTTCCAGCAGCATTTACTAAGCTTGGTCTGACAATTTTCTGTGAGTAAGATATTTATGCACCAGACTCTGTTTTGATTAGAAGCGGCGCTCGCTGCTACACACCAGACAATTACGCCGTTAAGGCAACCCATGCAGATAACGAGTATTACTCCAAAATGGCAGCAACAAGCTGCTGGCGGGAGCGGTGGCTGGGGACGGTCCTCGCCTGGAGCGTGCTCCACCACCGTGCCCAGCAGCCGCTGCAGTTTATGCGAGGAAACCACATGGTCCTCAGCAAGCCCAACAGCCGTCTTCCTCCTGCTTCATTGCTCCAGAACAAATACTCTCAGTGCTACAAAGCTGCATCTTTTATCGTGGAAATCATCACATGCATCCAAGGCCTGACTTTCCTGGGTGAGGAAAAATAGAAATACTTGGCAGACCTTCCCACGTGTGACAGAAAGCTGTCACAAGCCTAAGAGAAAATACGGCCCCACCTCAGCTGTGTCTGATACGAACCAGAAAAGCACGAGAAATACATTGCAGCCCACTGAAAGAACAGCACTTTTTCCTGTCCGAGATGTTTATCTCCATTTCCACACCACAATCTGAGTTCCTCATGGCCGATGTGTTTATGGGAGCCTGAGCAGGGCCAGTTTTATGGATGGAGAAAGGAGGCAGCGAGCGAGACCATCTCGCCCAGTGATGCACCGGACTGCTGTAAGAAACGGCCTCAGGTTTCCCGCGTCCCAAAAGAAGGTCTTGGCTCCCAGACTGTTCTCCTTGTTTGAATAAGGGTGCACGCACATGAAGGCACGCAATTGGCTTGGTGCTTGTCCTCTGAGCTCTTCCTGACCATTTAAGCTAAGGGCTCTGCTGTGCTTGGCGTTGAGACAGGACTCCGCTCCGGGACCAGGCAGTAACTCACCCATCCCTTCAGCAAGGCAGGCAGCGACTGCGGGAACTACCCGTTGCTGATGTGGTCAGATTGCCCCTCAGTCCTGGTCATCTTTAAGTATTTAATTCATTCACTTCCTACAAGAAGTTGTTAGCAGCATGTAGAGCTAATTTATCCTCCATGGTTGCGTTTGATGAGTGTTTAATCGCACGCGATTTCGGCACGGCAATGTTTAGCTCCGTGCTGCACTGCACAGCTCTGCACAACCCATTGCCCATAGTCATCCGTTTTCAAGCTACAAAAAAAATCATATCGTCTTGACTTATTTCCACCCATTTCACTAACAATGAGAAGTTATTACTGAAATAAAACCTTAACAGTAAACTCTTTTGCCTACAGTATCTCTCCCCATTGAGTCTATTTTCCATTTTTTAATTGAATGAAAACTATTGAAGTTGCTATTCTTCAGTTCAAAACTGAAATTACTTTAGTAAAACCAGTAAGTTGGTGACCTAAGGCTGGTAATTCAAGTGATGAATCATAGAATCCTAGAATGGTTTGGGTTGGAAGGGACCTTAAAGATCATTTAGTTCCAACCCCCCTGCCGTGGGCAGGGACACCTTCTGCTGGATGAGGTTGCTCGAAGCCCCATCCAACCTGGCCTTGAAGAAAGCAGCAGAAGCAGCTCACCATTCTGCTTAGCAAATTCGGGTACAACGGTCAAAACTTGGCTTTTCTTGCAGGAGCAGCCCATCCTTCTTCACCGAGAGGGTGGTCAGGCATTGGAACAGGCTGCCCAGGGAGGTGGTGGAGTCGCCATCTCTGGAAATGTTCAAAAAACGTGTGGATGTGGCACTTCAGGACATGGTTTAGGGGACATGGTGGCGCTGGATTAATGGTTGGACTTGATGATCTTGAAGGTCCTTTCCAACCTTAGTGATTCTGTGATTCTGTGATTCTGTGTGTACCGCGCAGGGAGCAAGAGACCCGGCGAGGCAGAGCCACGCAATTTGCATCACCTTCCTGCTCGTGTAAGAGACTGACAGCCTGGACTAGGCCGGCGTCTCGCCCACGAGCGCAGGGGCTGCTCCTGGGAGGAAGGTGCCCCGAGGAGGAGCGGGGTGCG
>NW_010551234.1:9428-21005 GCF_000687285.1 Phaethon lepturus | reverse complement strand
CCGCCGCGGGCCGGGGGAACCCGCAGCCTCCGGGGCTGCCAGGCTCGATTTTCGGAGCGGGCTTTATGGGAATATCGATAGAATTAAAGTTACTTGTAATTCCGTGATAAATGAGATGTCTCTAGTAAGTAAGATTAAGTGCAGTGCTATAAAGTTGTTTATCTGAAAAGTAATTCTCAGAAACCTGACTTCTGACACTTGGTCATATATTAAACCGGCTTCTTGAACATTGTACTTCAAATCCTTCCTTCTCCCCTTGCCCGGTCCCTTCCCCCTCGGAGTTTGCTATTTATAACTGTGCGCAGGGTACGGCTTTGTAGGTGCGGGCAAGTCTCTGGGTAATTTTTCACCGACTGTGAAAATCATCATTGGCAATAGCCAAAGAATTCTGCTTAGGAAACAGTACTTGGCTAGTGGATTTACGAATGGATAACATCTTCTGACTATGCCATTATCAGTATGAGTGCCAGCACTCACATCTGAAAGTCATACAGCATGTACTGTTCCTGGCAGCTAAAAAAGGTAGGGCATATTGCAAATTTAGGGAGATAACTACATCTAGAAATGATTGTAGAGGCAATCCTGTAAACCTAAAAAATGCTACCGACATGGCTAACAATATTAAATTATGGTTCTGCATGGTCCCGAAACACACACACACACACGGAGCAGTGGACATCTGCTGGCTTTATCTTAGAGATTGCGATTCACGACAAAGTTAATAATACGACTTAAGTACGCGGGCTGGCTTTCCTATTTCTTCACGTACTTGGACTCGACAAAACTTCCAGGCTCACAGCATACGTACCCCCAGAACAGTCCAATTCCCTCTATTTGTTTTTTCCCTGAGCAAGATGAATGTGGTACTGTATATCACTTAACACGCTCACCTATGAGAGAAATAAAATGTGTGCTAATATTTTTAAATGAAAAGGGGTTTGCTTTCCAGAATGTACAGTCGTAGTATTTCACTTGCCCGTTTGATAGATGGCTGTGGAAATGTGGCTCCAGCCCCATAAAACAGTTTGTTTGGACGTGAGGATTCAAAGTGCTACATTTGCAAACGAGTACATTTCCTGAGTAAACTCTGAACTCTAGACAAAGAGTATGAAATTGTGTGAGCTAATGGGACCATCTCTTAATTGATACCAATGTAAGCAAGTGCTGCAAATTAAATTGAAGATCTGACCTACCAGAACAGCGAGTAAAATTATTAGTTGTATAATATTGTTCTTGTGTGATGATTACACAGAACTGCTGCACCAAACTGTCTCTACTGTTCAGTGCAGCAGAGAAAAAAAAGGTTATTAGCAATTTTTGGATAACCTTCAGAAGCAACATTCTCCTCCCTGCGCTATATAATTCTCATTTTAGTAGTATTTTTCTTTATTATTTGGCTATTCACAATGGGTGTCTAAACATTTACAGTCCTCTATTAACAGCGTTTCTTCCATAACAATCACACACTTTCATTTCAATTAGAGCTATTCAGTCTTCAGTTTTTCCACAATTATCGCAGGCCAATTCCCCCAGACTGCTCCCTTTTCCCAGCACTGTTTGTTCCAATCCTGCCCTGAGCCAGGCAGAGCGAAAACTCCAGCGTCCCTCTCGCAGCCTCTTGCTCCGGTTTGTTTTTAAGCATCTCTGTTCGACAGCATAATGCGGAGCCCTGCTTGCTCCCAGTTCGCTGCTGACCTGCTTCATAAGCCTTCAAACTAACGTGTATTTATTGCGGGAGAGTTTTCTGACAAATCGCGCAGGGGGACGTGAAACATTAACTCCAAATACTCTCGGATCGCCCTGCGTCGGGGCGAGCGCGCCAGCAGCAGATGCGAGAACTGCCATCGCTGAAGTCCGCGTGCGTGTGTGTATCTAACACAGAAGATTTAGCAGAAGCGAACGTGCAGGTTATGAGTTATATGGACTCAGAGTGTAATTTGTTATAACTTAAACACATAGCAAGACCCACACAGTAAGTACAGTTACTGCTCCTTTTGTTTATCTAGTGTCTTATTTTATGGTGCAGAACTGAACAGTGTCTACTGAATTTAACTATGAAACCAGCCAAATTGATTTCAGAAAGACTTCTTCAGAGTAACAGAGTGATAAGGCATAAACTGCTCCTAGGTGCAGTGCTAGATAAATCCTTTTAACAGTCTTCAGATCAGTTAACAGGGTAAGTAAATCACATATCACTGTTAGCAGATTTATGGGAGAGAATTAATAGAATCAGACGAGATAATCTGGTAGGGATAAAATTGCTGAGGGAACAGTCCTGCCTTATATTGGAGGGTATGAAACAACAGTCTGATTACTGGGAGTCGTTATGGATTGGTGAATTATGAGCTAAATCATCATAAGAGTAATTCCATATTTATTAATTCTTTTCTCTTTAAACAACTCACAGACGCAAATAAAAGCCTCTCTCTCTTTGAAGACACATTCTTTATATATTTTTATTGGCTGTAATTTACTATTTGCATTACCTGTGTTTACTTCATAATTGAACATTTTGCATTCAAATTTATGTAATGCATTATGTTTGAGAATATATTTCTCCCTTATTAGCATAAATAGTCACTTACCTCATGAATTACTAACAAAGTTTATCTCAAAATATAGGTGTATTTTTTATTAAGTGGAACACAAACATATGTACAATAAATTCTGATTTGCCAGTACTGTTACAGAAAGACCTAACCACCCTGTATCGCAGAAGAGGGAAAAGAAGCAGCAGCGAAGAAGCAGAATCAATTGCTATGTGTCTATACGTGACAATAATTTCTGCTGTCAATGTTTTGTTTGTTTTTAATAAAGAATGAGTGACTCAAATGTTTACTTTAGAAGGAGCGGATCAAAAAGGATCTCCACGGTGAATTTCTTCTCCCTGTTCCCCCCAGTAGTTTCTGAGGGACTTGGCTAACTGAGGCTGGGCCACTGCAGTCTTTGCTGGGGCCAAGCTCCTGCTGACCCGCTGCACACCGAGAGTGTGTGCTGCTCTCAACTCACCTTCTCAAACATTTCTCTCCCTCTTCCCCCTACTCCTGGGTTTGTGTTTGGCTTTACATCCAAATAATCAACAGAATTTTGGCCCCTTCTGCAGTACTAACGCAACCTCACCTACGCAGAGAAAACCCGGACCCTGTTGACGTGAAGAACCGCAGGGTTGAACCCCTGGTCCCACTGAAACCGATGACAAAACCTGTATCGACTTCAGTGGAAGCAGGATCGGGTCCTTGATGTGAGGAATTTGTTTACGTCGAAGGGCTGGCACTACAAGAAATGAAAGAAGTCAATCTGCTGGCAGAAAATCAGGTCTGCTCCCCAAAATCCAAAGGCAAAATTCCCAGTTAACTTGTGGTGGATCTCCTTTACGCTCAGGTTTTTTCTTCGTGACGCTGCGTGCTAGGATGCCTGCATATTTCCTCTGGCCGCATACTGCAAGGCCTCCCGGGAGCATTCAAATGAGCACATCTATAAATGTAGCGCGGCGAAATGAGCTACTTTTGCCACTCTCGCTTTCCCAGAGCCTGGTACCATCCATTTCTGTGACGACGGTTTTCTGCCCCGTACGCATCTGATACTGCTCTTTTATTTTAAGGCTGAGAAAATCTTCCCTTTAAACTCATGCTGAGCATCAAATTGGACTCCACTTGCAGCTGAACGTCTTGGCTGTCTCTTCCTTTCCTCCATCAGCTCCAGTACATTTTATGTAGAATTCCCTCTGCTAATGAAACTTGCTTCTCCTCTCTCTCCACTTTCCAGTTTTGCAGTAGGGTTACCAAATCCACCAGACTTGCCACCTTTGAAAACTGTGGAAAAGGAGAGAAAAAAAAGTGTTTTCTTTTCTTACACAGTCTCCTATTTGGCTGTTCTGCACAGACCCTAAATATTCAACCTCTATTAGTTTGTATGTAAAGTTTCTGCTGCTAAACTAGAAAAAAGTCGTTTGAAAAGGCAGGCTAAACATGCACCTTGGTTGCTTTTGTGTAGCATCCGAGAGGGCTTGTGTTTTAGCTCCAGGAACTGCGAGGTATGAGCAGCTGCTTTGATTTTATTCCCCTGGAAGTGCCTGACGGTCACTACCTGGAAGACGCAGCACCGGTGCTACATCTGAGTGCGTGAGTTTGCGCCGTGTACCCCGGGTCTGAATGAAGTGACTGCTTTTTAGCAATCAGAATATTTTCATTGCTTGCTTATAACGTTCGTAAAATGCTGGAAATATTCCGAACAACTTCGTATGATCCAGCAACAATTTCTCAACCTGAAGGGAAGACAGCACAGAGGTGCAACCAAAAAGCTGCAAGTGGCTTTAAGATGTGGTTAAAGGTTAGTGTCACAAGACTTGTACTGCGCTTGTTTCGTGATGCATGTCCCAGTTTACTAATTTTCATGAATGGCTTTGCCTAAATGTAAAAATCAATGAAGACATTTTGATGCTAAAAAAAAAAATCTATTTATCTAACAGAAATAAAACCTGAAATTGCAATAAAGATTTTTATCAAGCTTTATGGTGGAATTTATCATTTATAACTTGGATGATCATGTGCGGTTATATAATGTGGTATTTGCTCTGAAATTAGCTGAAGCGGGTAAGTGGAGAACCCAGTAAAAACTTGTGCACAAATTAATCTGAAAACTCTACAGAAGCAGAAAACTAGTACTAGTTCAGGGAAGAGAATAAAGCAATTGCATTAATGTTATGTATCCGAGCTGTCCTGACAACGTCCTGCGATACACACACTGCATTTGTATCTATTTCAGCTCAGAAAAATCATTGCTGCTTTTCTCCCTTCTGCTCTGCATTAAGTTGTTTCAACAGTAAGGAACGGTTGCGGTGGCAGCATGAAAAAAATGAGTGACTTTTATATGCTATCTCTTTCTTAAAGTCAACCGTCAGTAAGTGGTGAGGGGGGCACGATTCTGACGTGATGTTTTGACGCGTAACTGTGAAGGTTGAGACGGTCTTTATTAAAAGTTACGAACTTCAGTAAATTTTAAACCAATCCGTGATTTAATGTCTTGAAGCGCGAGATGGCACAGACCCATTAATTTTTGGTGATAAACTGCGCTGCGTGCGATGGGCTGGATGCCACGCACTGGGCTTATGCAGCGTAAACAGTAAAATACGATAACTGCTTCAAGCGACTGATGGGGTCTTCAGCAACGCAAGGTTCTTGGCTTAGGCGACCTAAAAGGGTTCATTCTAACAGCGGAGGGCTGGCGTCGAGCCCTCCCCGGCTCTCGCCGCTCTCTCTGCGGGGAGGGTCCCCAGTTCCAAGCGGCAGCTTTCCCCCCCGCCGTGCACTCGGGTGCCGCCGACGGAAACGGCTACGGAGGTGCAAGGGGAGAGAGATCGGGTCGAAAAGGCTTTGCGGGGCGGCAGTAAGGAGGGACGCTTAAAACAGAGGGAGGTGGGGGCTGGTGGCCGCGGCACGGAGGGGAGGGGAGCGCCGAGCCCCGCGCCCCTGGAGAAGACCTCTGGTACTCTCTGCCCATCTCCGGAGGAGGTGGAGTGCTTGCCCGCACGGCAGGGATGCCTCAGACGATGAGAGCTGCAGGATGAAAGGTGGTTGCGAGCGCAGCGTATTATAAATCAAAAGCCCAGATGAGCCGTACGTATAAGAGCACATGAGGATCTTACATTACCTCCAACCCTTAATTATCTGACTGAATCTGGCCTAACCTGCTTATCTTCTGAGCATTACTCACCGAGCGCTGGCAGGAGGAGGTGTCAATGAATACGGGACAGGTTTGGAGCCAACACCTTCGCCAGCTGAACTGGCAGGAGTTGAGGCTTAATCATGGGCAGAAACGGGGGTGGGGGGGTTTCCCCCTTCCCAGCCTGCCCCTCCGTAATGGATTACGTCTCCTGTCCTCTCCAGCCAAGGTGAGCTAGCTCCCCTCTGAGCCTTGCCCCTCCCATTCCTCAAATTCAGCAGCCCAGCTCCACCTATGGTTAACGATGCCGGGTCTGATTTCTGCGGCTGAAGTCTGGCTGCTGGAGCTGTCTTCTCGGCTATGGAGATACAGCAGCATCTGTCAGAAAATCTATGTGAAAACAGTACCGGTGCCAGCACATGGAAACTGTAGCTTTCTAATCAGCGACATTTGATTTGGTTTGATA
Organism: Phaethon lepturus; assembly: GCF_000687285.1. Classification (NCBI taxonomy): domain Eukaryota; kingdom Metazoa; phylum Chordata; class Aves; order Phaethontiformes; family Phaethontidae; genus Phaethon; species Phaethon lepturus. Next base: position 14,878 of record NW_010551234.1, on the reverse strand, counting down.
TATTTAACTTCTTTTTTCTCCCGCTATTGGCAAATGTGTTATTCTTCCACAGAAATGAAAACAACCTGCGATTTACTGGATTGCTTTACAGAGTCCTGGTGCAAAGAAGTGTATGTCGTGACGACATCTGATATCTTTCAGTGCCATTAATTGTCTTCACCAAGCGAGCGATGGAAAGTCTTATACCCCATTTTTTCCCCTCCTACTCCTTCAGAATTAGCTCACTGTTACGGGAGCGCTGGGCAGACCCGGTTCAGATTTGTCTCCATCCGGAGTCTGGGTCGTTCAGAAACTCTAATCCTTAACTAAAAGGAAATGATAAAAATACCCATGAAATTAATTTTCACACCTGCAGTTGGAATTAATAATGGCAACCAGAGTGGCATCCTATTTCAGCTCCCTTGAGGTGACTAACAGTCCTGGTCATTAATATAATCCTAACCACCAGAGGAATTCACTGTCTGAGGGATCTACCATGAAAAACAAATGATCCCCAGAGCTATGCCTGCACAATGGAAAATGGCTTTAGTCATGTATTAGTCATTTTATCACAAGATTGTATTTTTGCACTGGGACGTTTATGCTCTGATATTAAAAGAGAACAGAACAGAACAACAGCATTTGACTTGGTAATTTGCACACAGGGTTTGATTAAGTTTGAGAAGGATGTGTGTAAATGACTAAGGGCAATAAACGAAGCCTTCTAAGTGTGAGGCTTTCTCATGCAAAGTTCACGTGCATTTATTACCGTCTGCGCTAAGCATCAGCCCTGCGTCTATCTGCGGGTGATGCTTGTACTTCATCTTGGTAAGGGAGTGGTCTGTTGCTAAAATGCTGCTTGAATTCCCCCCCGCTTCTGCTTTTCTCCCTTAATTGCAAGGGTTGAAATGCGTCAAGTGCCTGCTTCGCTGGGCTGGGAATCGCGGTCCTGGCAGCGCAGTTTCCCAGCCCTCAGAGATGGCACGCAGCTAGCAAACCGTGATGCTAAGCGGCGGCACGGCGGCTCCGAGCTGCCTTCAAAAGGCATTTGCTTCTAGCGGTGGAGCAGCATTAGTACTTCAAGCAGGGCGGAGGATAGGTGTGCACCGAATCCTTTCGCAGAACCATCTTGCAGAAGGCGTTTCTCTAATTATATTTAATCCTGCCCTAATGGCCACGTGTGATATGCTCCGAGTGTCTGAAATGGGACTACCCATTTCAGCTTTATTCTCCTCTGCTCTCAAGACCAGCTTGGCTCATGAAAAGCAAAAAAACTATTGCCCGAGACCCAGGAGCCATTCGCGCAGGGTACGAGCACATTTCTACGGCTACTTGCATTCATAACAAAAAGAAGGTGGTCTGTTGCCTCTTCTTAATATAAAACCTGAGACGTTTCTTAAGACAACACACAGCTATCGCACACCCACTGCATTTATTGTTCTGGGGAGACAGTAATAACCTCACGGTGCTGCTGGAGGGGTCTTTCCAGGCCTGAAGTTGTTTAGTTCCACATTTAATATGTGGTACAAAGGAGCTTAAAGGTCTTTAGCAATGGTGGATCTTATTTATTTGCATAGCACAGGAATTAGACTGAGAGCGCGAGCTGGAGATACAGACTTGTCTCCCTGTAATTTGTACAGAGATTTCAGCCACAGCTTTTTTCTCTCCCTTTAGAGCATTTACTAGGATCAGTTACTGTGGATGTAGCTTGTGTTATTCCCTGTGGAGCAGGAGACAGGTAGGGCAGTTTCTCTCTCTATTCTTTCTGCCCCCTCTACAGATTTGCACCTTTATAGTTGTTAAGGTAACTATCAAACTACTTAGAGACTGGCCTCGCGTAGTGGCAGGCTGGCACTTCCCGGTGTTAGTTTAGCCCCAGCAGGTTTAGATTCCATCCCCTGCAGGCTCTTCTAACAGGGATATATTTTTTTATCTGCCTGAAATTCAAGGCTCAGCCTAAAGTTGATTCCAGCAGCACTTGGCTATGCTCTTTGGCAAGTGATGATCCAAAATCAACCCCACTAATAAGAGGGGTGATATACCATAAGGTTTCTTTAGTTTTCCAGATGACTCAAATATCCTGCTATTAGTAAATCTATCCTTGCAAGTTTAAAGGAAGATACCCATCGTGCCACATTATTCTGCAAGTACAGCTGGGCATGCAAGGCTGACCGTAGCTGGATGGGCAGTGTCACAGTTAAGAATTGGGATCCCAACACCTTCGTATCACCAAAATTAAACAGGTCAGTGCAAAAAGGTGCACTCAACTCTACAAAGGTCATGCAGTGCCTTGAGCTGTGTGGGTCAAGCTACCGCAAGTGAACCCTGATGTCTGGTCACTCCACTGCTACATAACATTCCTGGTATTGGAAAAAATACACACCACCATCTCAACTCATTACAGGAGTTGCCAGCTGCAAAGATTAATTTTTAACCTCCTTTTCATTTTCCAGGGCTAAGGCAGATGAGTAAACACTTCACGCCAAGCCTCAGCTGGGCAAACTGTTGTTAGATCAGTGGAGGAGACAGTTCCTGAGGGTCTGTCCTTTCATTTTCCCGGAGCACCGTTCTTCGGAGAGGATTTTTCTGTCTGTGTAGAAATTTCGTTCTGACTGCTAGCCAGAAACCCAGCATGAATTCCTGCGATGCCTATTTGCAGCAAAGGAGCTGCAAAGCCACAGTTACCGTAGCAGAGTAGGGCTGCTACAGGACTTCCTCATGGAAAAAAAGAAGTTCTGTTTTAGGCTTCTTGTGGCTTCTCTGAAAGATAACTAAACTTTACAGACATTGCTATCTGGAACTTGATCTTGGGGTCAGAAGTACAAGCATGTAGAGAGTCTGCATAAGTGGGAATGACTCTTAACCCCCCTTTGTTATCTTCCCTATCACCTGCTTTTAACAATACCCAGGTTTAGAGACAATCATCCTCCTCCTTTAGACTTGGATGGCAGCTGGCAGGGTTAGAAGCAGGGCTTCCAATCAGGAGCATTAGCTCCTTCATGATTTTAAACATAAAAATGTGGTTCCAGCCTAACATGATTTAATCTCCTGAATCTAAAAGCCAAGAACCCCTGACATCGCCACCCAGACTGAAAGTCCGATGACTGGAACTTAGCAGATAACTATTTATTGATGCTACACAAGAATTTTGCCTCAGCTAGGGCCGAATAAAAGCAGAGGAAATTTTTCAGCTTTTGGCCCTTCATTTGGGAATTTCAACTAATAACTGTCTGTTCTTCCTCTGTTTCACAAGTCCCCTAACTAATATACTGAGATGTGTGAGAATATTGCTATGACTCATAACCAGAGCCGCAAAGTCCAAATCCAAACTTCTTCAGAGGTTTGGAGTGGTTGGGGCAAGGGCAAAATTACAAACACGAAGATGAGATGCAAGAGACTTGCTCTGAGGAGGGAACACCCATGGCATATCAATGCTCTTCAGCATTAGCAGCCAGGTAGTAGTAAAGAGACACAAGAGAAGTGCTTGGTACATCAGCCTTTTTGGGTAGGAGACATTTTCATCGCCATGCTTCCGAATTAATGGGATAGAAAAATGGTATCACAATACACAGTATCCTGGACAGGTGTAGCTCTTGATCTTACCAGAAAACCTAGCAGAAACCTCAGCAGAAATCTCACCTAAAAGCTTAGGGAGCAGGCTACAGGACAAAAGTAAGAGGAAAGGAATGGTACACGGTACTTAATTTTACCTCATTTTAGGTATTTTTTCCTCACAGTTCATACTGACAATTAACTGTATATTTCTGGAAGACAGAAGATAGCGGTTGTCTGACCCTCATTGGCTATCAAACCTACATAAGGCATGTGCCATAGAAGTTTAATGAATCTTTTCCACCAGGACAAAATATAGACCATCCTAAGTCTCTCCTGTATGGCCCAAGTACAGCACCAGCTTTCCTTTCACGCGGGTCCAGTCATGGGCGATTCAAGGACTTTGTGGTAAACACAACATCTGTAATGCAGAACAATTGAAGTCATTGCCACCACAGCTGAGCTTGGCTCGTTTATGAACAGTGTGCAGTGAATGTTGTATCAAGACTGTGATGATCTGACGGCTTTAGGAATAAACCTTTCAAAGAAGAGAAGACATTGATACGAAATTGAGGTGCCACAGAAAAGGCCAGATGTTCAACTTTTAGGTCTTTACAGGGCATGCAAATTTTTTCTCATGACTGAATGTGCATATTACCCATTGATGTGATCACTTATGCATCCAGCTCATCATCTGAATAGGCAAATATCTTATCTTCTGCAGCAACCATACTCAGAATTTAATGCAAAATTCATTCTTTTTGAAAATCAGTCCCCTAGAACACAATGGTAAATCATGCACGATGAAGTGCTATGAAGAGAAATGCTGCACCCTTCTTCTGAAGTCTTTATTTCTTTTCTCTAGAAAAATGTCTCCACCTTCATGCTGAAAGCCACAATTATTATTTCTTCATATTCACAGTGTTACTGCTCAGTAGCTCACATCATTGATTGGGCTCCGTTATGCTAAATTCTAGAATGCCCAAAGAGCTAAAAAGCTCTCTCTATAAAGCAAGAGACAACAGATACAAAAATAGACGTGGACCGCAAGGTAACCATGAGCCTCAGGAACACCCCGCAGTAGATTTGTCTTCCAAGGCACAGTTAAACAGAGCTGGGGTGAGGCAGTACATGATAAGAGATTACAAAGGATGAAAAGTTAGTGGTGGTTCTCAAATCACTGAATTACCACCATTAAAATAATTATTCTGCCTTGTGTTAGACAACACAGCAGCTTTCATGTAACCTGTGATTGAATGACACATGAAAATGAGGGTTCTGATCCCTAATGACGAACTTACTTGGCCTTCTTTTTCTTTCTTTTTTTCTCTTAACATAGGTACGAGTAGTCTCCCAGGAATAGCCAGTTCTCAGCTCTGCCATGGCATTTTGCCTTGCCTACCGCTTCCTGGCAGATCCAACAGCTATTGGGTTCCTCACTCGTTTCCTTTCCAACCATGCGATGTTTATAGTTATTGGGTTTGAACAAACAGAGCAAACTGAATTATGGATGATGCGTGATATAATATAATATAGTATAATATAATATACATGAAATGCACTTTACATTTGTATATCAGCTTGTTAGCAGACAGTACCGACCTTAACAACAATTGCTTAGAAACCCATCTCCAGGCGCCAGTATGTGTAAGTCAGTTCAGTATGGCAGTATGCTTTCCATTCATATTACGGCCCACTGTATTTAGCTGTTCACTCATACACGACGACAGATGTATGTAAGAAAAGATATGTAGAAAAGCAAACCTGCCATGATTATCAGTCTCTAAAATGAATGCTTACTCAGGAAGACAAAATACTCTCCCCCTTGCTAGGAAAGCCCAAGCTATATTATGTACACAAATAACATGTCTGTATTTTTGGTGCCATAAAGCATAAATCATAATTTAGCCCTCTGCAAA
>NW_010551234.1:3666-9397 GCF_000687285.1 Phaethon lepturus | reverse complement strand
TGAACCGCTGTGTTCCCCGGGGTCCACCTTCTCGGGAAGGGATGAGCAGAACTGGAGGAGGTGGCGAGAAGGACCGTGGTGCTCCTAGGGCCGATCTTTGCCCCTGCCACCCTGCATCATTTCTGCAAGCGTGAAACTGGGAACGAGCTGGGGTGAAATCCGAATGCGTCTTTTCAGGTGACGTCGAGGCAATGTCTGCTTTTCTCTTTTTTAAAGGGTTATAGGAATTCTGGATCGGTGTCAGGTCTGTGATCCCCAGTGCAGAAGGGAAAAGGATTTTTAATGAAAACCAGCTTCAGCTGTGAATATTTAATACAGTGCCCAAGTGGTAACAGGATGATAAAGTTTTGATAGGCCTGGTATTGGCTTTTATTTTTTTAAGGAGGAGCTCCTCTCTCACTAACGGAAAAAGCATTTTTAATGCCAACATCAATATAATGTGCTGCTGGGACTTTTATATCATTTCAATATCAGGCCTGTGTTCAAGGAGCAAAAATAAATGCAGTGTTCACAAGCATTTGATACCATAGCTGAATAGCTTTCAACAAGCTCTTACCATGTTTTTATGCACAAAGTATGATTTGGAGGTTGGGGATGGAAAATGAGGGAACTGGAGGGGAAAGGAAGCTTTTTGTTAATTTATAGGCACTAGCTGAAATGTTTAAGAGCAATCTTACCAGGGTCACACCATGGTGCATAGATCAGGCTATTTTGCAAATAGCAGAATTTCCTCTTTTTTCCTTCTTCTTTTTCTGGCAGCATCAACAAATTTGTTTGATGCACTTTAAATGTTTAATTAAAACATTATGTTAGCACATTTACTGTAAGAGATAAAAACACTTTGGAGGTGGTCTTAAAGCAATTGGTGGCTCTGAAATTGCTAGACATTCACTAGTAAATCAGATACAAAGTCCATAAATCGGAACGATTCTCTTTCAGGCTTGTGCCATTTCACAGATATTAAAGCTGCTTAATTTAATTCCTCAGTAATGTGGAATGTGTACAGCAGCCGATGTGACTTCTTCAGACTGATTGTTTAAGGTCATATAAACTCAGGCCTACAGAGCACAGGATAGAAATTCCCTCTTATATTAATACTGTTTATAATTCGGTTCTCCTTCAATCCCTTAATCAGAAAAGAAATGTTTATTGTGTGATATTGCTATAAAGTAAGTAGGAATTGTAATGAGCATTTGAAAATGTAGAAAAAATATACACTAAGTCTCAGCTATTGGTACCAACTGTCTCTTCTTTTTAAGCAGGTTTGTTCAACTTAAAAGGAAAACTTGTTTTTAATGCAAAGCCATCGCTTTTATATACGGAACGTGACTCTATTTTGTGAAGTACAAAGTACAAAGGAGAAGTCAAAGCTACTGTAAACTGTTCCTTGCAAATGACTTTGTTCCTCAGCAAGTAACACTGCCCCATATTTACTAGACGAAATCTATACCCAACCGAAGTCAATGGGAGTTTTGCTGCTTCCTCCCATTAGAAGGGCTCATGCTTTTAGGAATTGCATAGGTAGCATCTTTAGCAATATGCAAGGGATAGCATCTGCTGCTCCACTGCTGTTTTAATACCTGCATTCAAAACACAATAGTAATAAAAGCTTCAGAACAAATTATTACGATTGGCTTCTTTGCCTATGTTGGAAATCTTTACTGAATCAAATTAATACAGAATATAAGTATCACAATTAGATTTCACCGAGATGAGCAAATAATGAATCTTTCTTCTTCAGCTAAGAAAGTAGATTTTCTTGAGAAATCTCTGAGTCAGCATTTCTTACAAGATGAACCTTTTTCCCCTTCCCCCAACAGTGTCAATAGCTGAGAAGTCAATGATTTCCAAGGATGTCACGGATAACTTGCAATAGGAAAGGTAAAAGTTCACTCATTTTGATGTGTACATAACCTATTTCAGTCATCTTTAACAATATGTAACATGAAATTCTTAGCATGGAATACTTCACTAAATGTCATGTCCCCTACTCATAAAAAAGCTGTGTGACAAGTTTGTACCAGGATGCACGAGAAAAATTAGCTCCGTTAGAGGCTTGACTCCAGAGCAGCAGGAGCCATTCATGAAGCGTTCTGCTGCAGGAGCCACTGGGTAGATGGTTTCGGGACATGAGGGTTTCCAGGGCTGTGGACGCTTCTTTTTATTCTCTGCAGTGTCTAGTACCATGGAGACCTGACTCATGGCTGAGATCAGTGCCATGCAAGGGGTAAAGCAGCAGTGTACAACACATGCTGATGTTGGTGAAGTCAGAGGAGTGTATTGGTGAAAATGATACTGTCATCTTCAGTGTGTTTTCAATTCATATCTGCTCTCTTTCCTGATGAAACCACGTTTTTACCACCAGCATGAGGTAGAATGGATTTTAATCTCTCATGCATCAACAGAGTTATCAGCACGTTCTAATTACACTATGTTGTGAGAAGCAGCAAGAGCACAGCTGGATTTTCCGATTCTAGATCTGAGGTGCCTGTGAGGCAGACATTTAAGAAAATAACTAGATACTGAGGCTCGTTAGACCATGCAGCATTTAAACTAGGGTTGAATTTGTCTCATGAACTCTGTCCCGTGTGGTCAAATTCCAACTGCATGTCTGCCTGCCCTACTATCAATCACTTTTGGATTAAGAGACAAAATCACCTCTCCAACATTCTTAAGCAAATGTGTGTTCTTTTTCCACAAACAAACAAAGAAATCAAAACTATTTGTCTTAACTTGTTGATTTGTCCAAGTTATCTCATCCCAGATCTAATGACTGTCCCAAATATTAACAGGAAAAATTCTCTGTAACAGCTGTATCTCTTTTAAAGCTATTTTTTCTTCAGTCTTACATTGTACTGGTCGCAGTCTTTAATAGTTAAAAAGAGTAGCAAAGAAATAAAGCCCGAGCAATCTCACCCATCTTCACCTGACCTATTTTAGATTCTCATAACTGTCAAGAAACAGAGAAACCAACTGTTGCCACACATAGTGAGGACTTCATTAATAAATTATGACAAAACCCTGTCAAGCATCAAAGTCATTTTCAGCAGAAATTAATAATGTGTACTGGAGTAATTTTCAGAAGAAATTAACTGGGTGCACTGGAGTAATTTATGCCACCACTTCTGAAAGGAAGATTCTGTATTTATCATAGTATTCATAACTGGGAAAAAACTCCCGAACAACCTACCCTTTGGCCAGTTCTAGTTTGGTTATTATGTTTCACATAAAGAAAAAACCAAAACATTTAGTACCAAATATTAGTATAACCAGAGTTTTAAAGTACCTGTATTGGACAAATATCATAAGGTGTGTTCACAAGTCAAGAACATAATTCCTAGCTACTGTGAATTTTGATAGTATATAGGCATTAAACCCTTTTTTATATTTGTCATAGGTTAAAATGCTCTATTTAAGCACCCATACTCATATATAACTGAGCAGATCAGTCCTCAAGGTAAGCTCAAGGCCCTCAGGATTTTTTTCCCTTTCTTTTGGTGGAAAACTACATTTTTAAACAGTTTTGATATTTCATAATATAGTTTTTGACAGGGCTATTTCACCATTCACTAACGTGGGCTGCGGTGTCATCACAAAGTCCCTAACACTGTGTCAGTGTGAGTCTATGGAGAAGACATCAAGATGTCAACATATTCCAAAAGGGGAAAAAGAGTGTCAGTGCAAGTCTACAGAGACACAGTGGTATGTGAAAAGGAAGCAAAAGGAAATTGTATCTGTGATTGTACAAGACTAACAGACAGACACGCTCGACCCAGAAGCCTTTTAAGAAGCATGTGTGATATTCAAGAGGAAGCAACCAGGTAATGGTGATATTTTCAAGTATTAAGGAAACTTTAGCTCTAACTAACTCTTCTGTGCTAATATACCTCATCTGTAACCAGAAGTCTCTCAGTAGTAAGAGTAGGTGACTGGAAAATGATACAGTAGTGTGTGTTAAATCAGAGGACAGATGAGCAGCCTACTGGGATGTGTACTGCTGTCCTAACCACTCTCCTCGTGCAGAGGAATGTCTTGAGAGGTTTCCTCCCTGCCTTTTCCTGGTCAGCGCAGGGTGAAGCACTCTCCTTAAGGGTTTGCACAACCTGTGGGCAGCTCAGAACAGCAGCCAGCAACACCAAGGCGAGAGTCTTCCCTGTAACCAAAGGACCATATATGCCACAGCATCAGTACACAAATAATAATGCATGGTGGTACCTGCTGATTTCCTGGTGTGGGTTTCAGCTCACTAAAGGCAGATGGAAAGGTTCATTGGTGTTTAAGCAACTGGCCAAAGCCCTCAGGGATGCATAGCTCCACCAGTGTCTGCAAGTGTTTGTCTTTCCTCACCTCAACCATGTTTAATATAATACTCAGCCGTGCAACTCCCCTTCCCACATGCCACCTCCTCTCCCAGCTGTGCTGAGCACTGTCCAGTGTTGTGAATGGAGTGGCTCTCCATAGCCCCCTTTCCATGCCTTTGGAAAGGACACCCCACCATTTCAGAAGTGCAGCTCTATAGTGTTGAGTTACATTTTTTTAGTCCAGACATCTGGAATGTATCATCTAGGGGCCAGATTTGAGGAGTATCTTCATTTTGTGCTGCCTGCAGGAAGGAGGAGGGCAGAGGCTTCACATTACTGCAGCACAGATGAAGCCTAATTATTTTTTGCATGATTAGTGGACAATGTAAAGGTGCATGTTAATGTGTGGTCCACAAAGTCCTTTCTGACCCTCAGTGAGGAAGTTCCTCCATCAACATTTGTTGTGTCAGGGCAAAACTGAGGTGAACGAATACAGGTACACCCTCACTGTGACCCGAAAGGGGCCAGGTTTCCAGAAGTACTTCCATATTTTAGGAGCAGAAGCTTCTTTTCTTCAAGAATTCTTGAAGGTCAATTGTCTAAAGTGACTGAGGCACCTACAATCCTAAAATTCAGAAAGCTTTAGGCCAGGGCAGGATTCAAAAGCATCCAGGTGCCACACTCTAACGAATAGTGCCAATACTTGTCAAAATAAGGTGCTCCCTGCCCTCTCCCCAGGTGAAAAATGGGATCCTGGATGCCCAACCACACTGCTGGATGTTCCGAAAGTAAGAATAAAAATACTACAATAAGTCTTACTGCATTCATTTATCAGTGCAAAATAGAACACAACCCAGAGTTCAGCACAGCAAAACAGATGAAAGATGCAATTGTCCTGACCTTGGGTGGTTGGGTTTTTTCCCCCTTTTGCTCTGTAGTGTGCTCTGTCTTTCTAACGGGCGGATTTTCTTCATTACCACAGGCAAGGTCAATGTGTGCCGTCTCCTGGGCATGTAGCTGTGCCTGCTGCAGAGCGCAACGAAACCAAATCCACTGCTGGTGCAACTCCACCAAAGCTCCCTGCCTTGCAGAAGGGACTAATTTGGCCTTGTGTATTTTGAATAAATTGTTAACTCTTCTCGGCATGAAGAAGTGATTATTGAAAAGTTTGCCTCCACATACAAATGCAAATGACAGTCGAAGAACACGTGAATGTTAATCTTCCAAACCAAGTACGTAGACAAATGCTAGTCATTAGAAACATTTCCGTGCATTTATATTAGGCTGTCCTCTAAAAGACTTTTCAGACAAATATGTCATCAAGATATTCAAAACCATGTAATCTTATCCAAAGTTTCATCTATCAACAGTACAGTTTTCATCTCTTGCAGCTGTGTGTCAGAATGTGCAGGCAGATTAGCCAGCTGATA
>NW_010551234.1:1833-3635 GCF_000687285.1 Phaethon lepturus | reverse complement strand
GAAAGAGGGGCTCTGTCATCATCAAGAAATACTGCTGGGGAGAAGAGACTCTTGCTGTTGATTTTTAAAAAATCTCCCCAAGAACCCTTTCCACGCGAGAATGCAGGGCATATTTGCAAAAACTTTAATTTTTTGATAGGAGTTGGTGCTCGTCTCTGCTCAAAGCCCTCCTCCCCTCATTTCCCCTTCCCTGCAGAGTGTAAGTTCTCATAATAAAAAACATCCTGAGCACAACTGTGTATCTGATGTCTGTGGCAAAGCATCCCCCTCCATGGCAGATTAATTCACCAGATTTCTTGTCCCTTCACAGGCCCAGAGATAATGAGATAAAGCCCAAATCTGGATGGTTTTGAACTCCAGCTGCACCCTTCACCTTCCTCAAAGGGCAAATCCCCACACAGGTTCCTTCTTCTCCTGGAGCCAGAGGGATCACTTGCAGGGGGAAAAAAACGTTTACCTCAACACTTTTCAGCAAGCAAATTCTGTAATTCCGTTGTTTCAAGGAGAGAGATGAATGATGACATATATGGGCTTCTGATAAAGATGCAAAGAGATAGGACTAAAACATACAGTAAAGCACTGTGAAATGATTCCTCAATATGAGATTCAATATGCTGCAGTTGTTGTCTATGAGACAATGTCTTTGAATCCATGCATATGAATCCATGCATAATCTTTGAGCGTATTCATTTTTAAATACATTCTTTCAAGTGAATTTTAGCATTACTGCGAAGCTCTAGCTTGACAGCACTTGAAGACAATGTTTTCAAATTTGGGAAGAGTGGAAAAGAATTTCAAAACCACAGAAGAGCAGTTAGGACTTAACATCACCTAAAATAGGCTCGTGCTTTTCTGGGTATCTTTGAAACCTCTTTTTGAAGTGAAGCCCTAAATCTCAGTGTTCAGCGACACAACTTGAGTGCCTTGATTCTCAGTTGCAAATCCAATTTGTGCTGACCATGCAGAACATTCAGCCTCTCTGAATATCACCTGTCCCAATAAACCCAACTTCAGTTTTTGAGGTTACATTTTTCTTTTGTGCTTTTGGCATGAAGATGCCTCCCCCAGGGACAGACAGAAAGAAGAACAGTGCTTAGCCATTTGCCAGGATCTCTGATCTCAGCTTAAAGGGGCATTTCAGCAAGAAAGGCATCTGTTTGGGTGGAGAATCCTACGATACGGACACCTCCCAGCACCGTGGACTGAAGCCAGCTGATGTCAGTGTAGTCACCAGACAGTCTGTGGGCATTAAGGTACAAGTCACCAAAGCCGTAAGTGAGGGAGGTGACCACTGAGGGAGGCAGAGCTCCGTATCTTGCTCGTATTCCTCTGAGCTTATCTGGTTCTCTAACTTCAATACCAAATCAATCTTTTTAATGGGAGCGTAATGCTTAACCTATTTCCAGAACTTTTCCCTCAGCCTTGGAAATGTGCTTTCAAGCACATGAAAAAAGTCAGAGAGCAGAGAAAGAGTCTTTCAGAGCCCATATGGAGGTGTCCTGCGAGAAGCGAAGGAGAAGATAGTTGTCCATTAAAACATAACCCTTAAATGCAAAAGCAAAATTTAACATCCCTGGAAAAGGAGTCCCAATATGGTATTTCTTAAAGCTTGATTTGACAAATTCTAATTTTAAATTCAAAAACATTTTTTAAAGCTTTTTAAATACTCATGTCATTAGTTCCTTGCTTGGAAAAGTACCTTTGTCTCCTCTGAAGAGAAATGGAAAGCAAGTGAGGGGCAGGGTGGGAAGGGGAAGACACATTATTTGATGATACAAGACATTGCTCCCAGCCTGCGGCTT
>NW_010551234.1:0-1802 GCF_000687285.1 Phaethon lepturus | reverse complement strand
GCCCCCCAGCCTGCGCCTCCCTATGCTCCCAGCAAAGCCCAGCCCGCCGGCTCGCTGCCCCGGCGCACACGCCTGCCTGCCAGCCAAGGTCCACCAGGTCAAAAATCTGTTTTACAGAGTGTGCCCTGAGCTAGTGTTTACCTAGAGGAGCCATTACAGCCTCTCAGGAAATAATCCACATTTTCAAATGAGTCTGCATGCCCAAATATTTATTTGCTAGTTAGATGGAAATGGCTCCAGAGCAGTTGTTTTGGTCTTCTGGAGACAGCATGCAACTTGCACTGCTACACAGAGTTTGTGTACCAGATGAGGCATTAATCTGGTTAGTTGAAATACTACGGCCTGTCCACAAATCATTAATGTTGGCTGCAGTACTATATGCTGTTAACACGTGTACTTCAGGGCCGGTGAGTCGGTCCAGTCCCACATAATAGATATTTAGCCCAGAAAGGTCTGCAGACCTTTCCCAAGCCTGTTCCTTCGCTGGCAGTGCTGCCAGAGCAGCAGAAACTGGTGCGAGGCATGGGACCATGGGTGGAGGCTTTGGAGTTACGACTTCAGTAGGCAAAGGAGGAGGAGAGCGAGAGATCTGCCAAAATAAGCATGGGTGGTGTGGCTTTGAGAAGACAGGGGCATCGAGCAGCAGGGAGCAGAGCTTGCTGGAGTGGTTTTTAAAGATGGTTTCGGAAACTGGCTTTGATTTTAACAGCCAGTTCTCCCAACAGAGACCAAACTGCCTTCGGCACAGCCCTGTCCTTTTTCTTCGCCTACACACCGCCACAAGCCACAAAGCACTCACCAAGACTGTATAACAAACTTAACTTCAAAAGACCAAAAGCCACAATAATGCCACATAATGTTCCACAAGAAGGGAGCAGGAGCACAAAGAGAGGTGGTAGTAGTGATTTCCCCAGATGTCTTTCTATGAAAGGAGAGAAGTGGGCAGCCAGGAGGTTATATTACACCTCCACATCTTCTCTCACCTCCCAGAGCCTCTCCAGCTCCCCATAAGTGTTCCTAGCTTCGACCAAGGGATACAGAATTGCAATGTGGACTCAAAGCATCTGTGCAGAAGACTTTGTCTTTCAGTGGGTACTGGGGAACCTCTTTTTATCCCCACCAGAGCTATCTTACAGGAGTGAGCAAACAACTGTATGGCAGAAATGCTGTGCTGCCCACGGCTATGGCCATCTCCTCCCTGTCCAGCTCTGAGGGACATAAACAGAATCTGTGAGGACCCACTGTCAAGGCTGGTGTTTCATCACTCAGTCTTGTCATCAAGCTTTTTTTTCCCAGCATGGCTGGAGTCAAGGATGTGGTCTTGGCCTTATCTTTGAATTTCCTGGCTTTTGTCAGTGATCATGTCACATAGGCGATGTTATTCGCTCAGCTGCACTGATAGAAACACAGAGATTGTGCTGCTGCTCTTGGAGGCTTATTAGAAAAAGCTTCTTGCAGAATGGGATGCCATTGCTGCATGTACACCCCTGCCCCGTGCTCTGCCTCTGCCTTCGGTGGTGTTCACAGTCCCCCTCTCACGGGAGAAGGGAACACAAAGGCTGTTCTTGAAGGGAAGAGCATTTTCCCCCACGTGCAGTTTCTCTACACTAGTAGTGCCACTGGCACTGCATCTGCAATTTTCACATCGCAAGCATGATCAAAACAGTTTTCCTCCTAACTCATAACAGACTGAGATGGATTTACCATTGGCTGGTTCCACTGCACAGCCCAGATTAAAAATAAAACAGAAAAACCCCTAGCGCTGTGTGTAATCAGAGATGTGAACGCTAACCCAGAAGTTG
>NW_010551233.1:2509-3317 GCF_000687285.1 Phaethon lepturus | reverse complement strand
TCACGTGCTTTGACAAGTGGTTTCGCTTTGGAGGGACAAAACTTTTGGGGGGGTGTTTCTGCTCCATGGCGCGTGCCGGGCTCGGGTTTTCTGTGACAATTCCACCCTGGACACAGCCCCAGCATGCATGCACGCATGTGCACGTGCTCTGCAGGAATTTCTTAAGGGGGAAAAAAAAAATTACAGGTGGCAAACTGTTACTTTTCCACATTTAAATAAGAGACCAATTAAGAAGACTATGTAATTCAATTCTTGAGTGAGTGCCACTGAATTCAATTTGTTTCAGGTCAATGAATATAATGTGAAGTTATTAACAAAAAGGTCAGGGACTGCATATAAAATATACACACATGACACAGACAGGAGTAATTAGTACACATTTCACATGTTCTGTTGCTCAGACATATGGTGTAGAAAATCTTAACAGGATTAGATGTTAATAAATGTTCCGCTCTCCCTCCCAGCCGCTCCCTATTTAAATGGGGTTTAGAGCTATGCCCCCCGGTGTTCCCGGGACCCACCGGCGGTGAAGGACCCATTCTCGGCCAAGGGAACGCACCCAACTTGCCGAACCCGGGGCTCTTTGGGATCCGCAGGCTGCCGGCTGCAGCTCCATCAACTCCCGCGCAGCCAGCAGTGGCAATACTTTGACATCTGCTCTGCAGTGGAGGAGAAGGGCAGCATCTTGGCTTTAACAACAGCTCCTGCAGCGTGCCTCTTATTTTGCTTTCTAGAAGTGCAGGTTATTTGCCTTTACTGCCCTTCCTGTCCCTTCCCTCGGCATGGCAGGGGACGAAGGCTGGAGGAA
>NW_010551233.1:0-2426 GCF_000687285.1 Phaethon lepturus | reverse complement strand
GGGTGGGGGACTCCACGGGACCCGTCCTCCTCTGCGCAGGCAAATCGCCCAGGGCTGGACCCGAGGAGCGACTCCAGCCACGTGCCAGCACATGCTGCGGCAGGGATGCCCGCTCGGGCCAGCTGACGGCGTCACGCCACTTGTGGTATCCCACCTGTTACCCTCCGTGAGAACCTCACGTGCGAGGCATTCCAACGCACCGCGCAGGTGGGACAGCCAGCGGGGTCCGGGCGAGAGCGGTGGCACCGCCACGGCAGCCACGGAGGAGTCGTCCCCCCCTCGTACACAGGCAGGACAGGTGCATATTTAACAAGTGAAATTTAACAACGTGTATTTATTATATAAATAATAAAATTTTCAACTTATTATGTAAGCACTATGTTTAAGCAGTGATTGAATTCACAAAAGCCTACGACACATGAAAAAAACAGAGGAATACGAAGATCTAAGTATCTGACTCTAAGCCTAAGTATCGAATGCCTAGATCCTCCCTCAGGTAAGCGTGCACTTTAATAAGGGAAGAAAACAAGGATTTGGGCAAAACTCCCCATGAAGTTATGGGAACAAATCTCAAGATCAGAGAACTCTGCTCAGCTTCCCTTCCTTCTGTATCACATAAGGGCTTTTTAAAAAATGTACAAGGACAGGAAACGCTGGAAAAATTCTCATTTGTGGCAGTCGTGGCCCCGTTGCGGCAGCGCGGGAGGAATGAGTCCCACTTAGGCACTGGTGAAGAGTCAACACCTCCGATTCGTGTCGAAAAAGCATCCTGCCTCCAACCTGCACCACCTCCTCTCAGTTAGGCTTGAGTTAATGTTTTTGCTTGAAAATGTTCAAACAGAAGATAA
Organism: Phaethon lepturus; assembly: GCF_000687285.1. Classification (NCBI taxonomy): domain Eukaryota; kingdom Metazoa; phylum Chordata; class Aves; order Phaethontiformes; family Phaethontidae; genus Phaethon; species Phaethon lepturus. Next base: position 1,578 of record NW_010551233.1, on the reverse strand, counting down.
TTTAAAGCTAAGTGCTTGAAGGAATAACGGTGTCATTCTTTTTTTATGCAAACTATCCTACTCACAGAAACCCAGAGATTTTCTAAATAGTCAGAGCTCAGTGAAACTTTGCGAGCAGGCTGCTTGCAGAGGATGCGCTGTAATTAAGCGAGGGTGTCAACAGGTACGTCATCCCACTACCCTCTGCAGGCAGGAGAGTCCTGCAGTTATGGGTGCTGCGACGGGGCATCCCCAGCAAGCTGCCGCTTCCCTCCACCTGCATCCCCCCGTGCGGCCATTCTCCTCGGTCCGGTGGCTCCGGGCTCCCGTGGTCACTTTGCTCCAGCCTAATCTCACAGCTCCTGACAGGAGGTGGGGTGCAGAGGTAGCACTGGAAAAGACAGTACTGTTTGCCTTTAGAAGCATCACATGAGAGCGCATGTTTCCAGGTGTTGACTTTTTAAAAGCAAATTTTAGGGGCCAAGTCTGGTTTCAGACTAATTCAGTGAGATGCTGTCCTAAACCACAGCATGGAGCTGAATTTCGTTTTTATTGCTCACGACTGAAACAAACGTCTTCTGTTGGCATTGTGCGCAGACCTGGAGAATTGATGTAATTTGGCTGGATACTCCTCTGCTGAGGAAGACATTTATATGGATCATAGATAATAAAAGGTCTTGTTAATAACTTTTCAGATGAATCACCTTGCCGTGTTACATGCCGAGTGTAACATGCCTTTCCTCTCCCAGCCCCTGATGCAAAAGGGAAAGCTGCTGCATGGCGAGTCCCCGTGCGATGGGGAGATGCTCTCGGAGCCAGTAGCTCTTCACCGCCTGCTCCCTGTCGACCACACACACGTCCCTACAAAAGCCCTTCTAAAAGCCTGCCAAGCTGCATCCACACGCGTACACGTTAACAGCAAAAAAACCCAACCCCAGAGGCCTTCTAGAGCACATGCACACCCCTCCAGAGCAGCTTTCCCTAGCCAACAGCATACTCCCCATGTCAATCAAACACACCCATGCTATATCGTATGTACAACAAGGCATGTACGTGCCCTCATTTTTCCCCATTGGACAGATTCCTCTGTTTAAGCCAACATTCATCCTAAGTCAGTAAAATACCTATTTTTCTACTTACAGAGACTTAAGTTCCTATTTTTTTCACTGGTGCCAGAAGATTAATCCATGCCTGGTTCCAGTATCAGGTTTGGGAAGCAGGATGTATTTGGGACTGTGGAAACATCTTTACATGTGAGTCGCCCCAATGTTTTTGGAATTAGCAGCAAGAGAAACATTGCAAAGGACAGGTTAACTGATGCCTGGTGGCTTCCTCAGCACTTGCTTGTGGGGAGCAAATCTAATTATAATTATAGAGATGCTCTAGTGTCCATTCAAATCCGCTTGAGATTCTTTACCAGGTGTGGTGGGTTGACCCCGGCTGGAGCCAGGTGCCCACCAAAGCTGCTCTATCCCTCCCGTCCTCAGCTGGGCAGGGGAGAGAAAGTGTAACAAAAGGCTCTGGGATCAAGATAAGAATGGGAAGATCATTCAGCAGCTACCTCCACAGGCAAACCAACTCAACTTGGGGAAATTAGTT
>NW_010551232.1:0-6085 GCF_000687285.1 Phaethon lepturus | reverse complement strand
AAGTTTATAGTTATAGGTGTATATTATTATTATATTCCTGTATTTATATATACTCAGTTCCCTTCATATTTTTGATATATTGGATATCTGATTCCCCCTTGGGATGAATTAATTACCCTTTTTGCTACAAATAAATTCATTTGTATTGGCAACTGAATGACAAGTGCCAGGAAGGATGTTAACGCAAGCAGTTAGAACAACAGAGCATTCTGCAGCGTGTTGAGAGCGCTGCGAGAGTGAATATGTCATACGTCGCGGCTTTCTTGTCCAGGTCATTGACTCCTCCCGCCGCGCACCCAGGAGGAACCCGACAGTCAGCAGCAGGATCAGTTTGCTCCCTACGTAGTTTAACCTGTTCCAGGTTTAGGTTTAGGGTATGTCAAGTGTGTGTAGATCTTTAGGGGACTAAGTTGTGCATGTACTGTAAATTTATATTGGCAAGTGATTAACTCACCCAGACAGACTTTTTAATGCCGATTGTTAAAAGAACTCAGCTCCCACTTAGGCAGAAATGCAAGAGATTGCATTCTTGGTACATGGACAAAGCTGAGGTCTTTTGGGAAATCCAGCGGTGAACTAAGCAGTGCAACAGGCTCGCAGCCCAGCTGCCAGAACTGGTGAACCTGGTCTGGGTGCCTTCACAAAATCCAGCTGATGCCAGAGTGACGCCGGCACCTTCACCGCCAGCGGGAGTCGGTACCGGTCCACAGCGATTAGTGAGGCTATATGCAAATTGCTTTCCAGAACGCAGCACTGTAACATCACAATCGTACGTGTGTGCGCTTATGTGTATTTTCACCCCTTTATTACTCGTTCTTTAAGCAATCATTTCCTCATTAATTTTTCAATACAGATGCTTATACTGTCTTTAGATTCCACAAAATTCATTCTGTTCTTCTGTTCCAGATGGTTCCTACGTGTCAGTTCCATCCCCTCTAGGAAAGATTAAAAGCATGACTAAAGGTATTCTCAATGGCAAGGGGAAACTTTGGAACTTTTATGGTCGTTTTACCCAAGGCGTTTGTCAGCCTAAGCGTGCTACGCAACATTCATTATTCCTGGAATTTTCATTGTTCAGAAATGTAATGATGTGCATAAGCAGCAGCTGTATTTCCCTAGGATAATTTTAGGAAACAATATACTTAGCTGTGTTGCTCAGGATCATGATAATTCCCGTATTTATCTTATTTTCATTTACTTTAAAAGTATATTTATTTGTGTTTCTTTGGAGACAAGGATGTGATTGTGAATTAACGCTAATGAAATACACACATATCCATGAATACAAACAAACACTGTATGGAATTCCCCTGTAAAATTCTTTTGCAAGAAAAACTCTGTCCAAAAATAATTTGTGTTAATCTCAAACACATATAGATAAAATATTCAGATGAATATTTGTGCTTTAAAATATTTAATTTTTTGTGTTTTCAATTTTCCACTTCTAGTATTCACTCTGAATTTAATCAAATCCTTACATCCTTTACATAGCAGCATTGAAACGTTGCATTCAGAAATAGTCCGATAAACTTTATAGTAATAAATCAAGAAGATGAGCAGGGTGGCGATATTTGCTAACTAAATTAAGTTGCAAAACTTAAATTCCACATGTCACTAAAGAGTTGGTCAGATCTGGAATAACATCCCCTGCATTAGTAACGAGCACCAGCTATACAGAAAGGAACTAACTCTCCCTGCCAAGAATTGTACGCCACCACCACATGATACAGGCAGAAGATGCTTACAGGACAGTGTTCATCAGTGATAAGGTTTTAAAGCCAAGAAAGCCCAAGGCAACCGTAGTGTTGCGAGTATTTGTCTGTTACCGGGGGTTACTGTGGTCACTGAAAGAAAAGGGAGTAGGATTACCCGTCAACCAATTCACAGGAGGAAAATCAGCTTTTACTCTGCAATGGTTTTGTGAAGTTAAATGCTTATATTCTGTCCTTCCCCATGACTCCCCATTTTACAAATAGGGTAAGTGTTTTGTCTTGCAGAAAAGGCAGATGTTCTTCTCCTCCGTGCTGGTTTGCCATCCCATTTCCATCTTCAGCTCTCTGAAATAGAGTTCCATGAGATTATCGGCTCAGGTACCAGAAATAAGAATGTATCATTTTAAATGTCTGATGTTCATAATAAATATCTTTGTGCTTATTTATTGTAAAACATTTTAGGGTCCTTTGGAAAAGTATATAAGGGACGATGCAGAAATAAAATTGTCGCAATCAAACGGTAAGTTTATCAGACTTTTCCATGTTGTTTGGTTAATGACCTATTTTGAAGTATTAAAAAAACCCCCATGTTTTATTGTATTTTTGCCTTATCATTTACTGTCATGTAAATTCTAAGCTATCGAGCCAACACCTACTGCTCCAAATCTGATGTGGACATGTTCTGCCGTGAAGTTTCCATTCTCTGCCGACTGAATCATCCGTGTGTCATCCAGTTTGTGGGAGCTTGCTTAGATGACCCAAGTCAGTTTGCTATAGTCACTCAGTATATTTCTGGAGGATCGCTCTTCTCCCTGCTTCATGAACAGAAGAGGTATTCCACTCGTTCTCTGCTTGGGCTTGTGGTACGGAATTCGGAAGACTAGTAAATCTATGCCAATGTAAATGTTATTCATTTCATGGAGAAAGGAACACACTAGAAAAAATTTAGCTTTGATCCAGATTATTGGGTGTACAAGGAGTATTAATAAGTAATCACAGCATTGTTATTTAGTCATTATTTTACATTGTATATACTTACATTACATAGATTACATAACATTATTTTGTAATTAAAACCATTTTAAAGGTTCCATGATTTACAGATGAGAATAATTTACAGATGATTTTTGCCTGTTTCCTAACTGTGAGTAATTTTTTTTTTTTCCAAAATATAGAACTCTTGATCTGCAGTCTAAATTAATCATTGCTGTAGATGTTGCCAAAGGCATGGAGTACCTCCACAATCTCACGCAACCAATCATACATCGTGATTTGAACAGGTAAGTTTCTTTCTTTATCCTAAAAATTCAGGGAACACGAAGCCTCAAAGCAACAGCGATGTTCTGCAGTTCACCTGTATTTGCAGACTCTTGTAACTGCTCAGTATCTCACTAACACTGACGGAGCTTGGAGGAAGGTCTGCTGGCATCAATTGGACGGGGGAATTGGGGCACGATGCTTTCACGTTCACTGGAGGCTTTAATACGTTTTAGTTGAATGACTTAACAGACAGTAGTCAACTTCATGCTTATACTAATTTCACTGACAGATATCTTATCTGAAATTTAGAGAATAATTATACCCTATTTGCATACACCAGTCCTGTGGGATAGCCTTTTTACAATTTATGCTACCTAGTATATTTCCCCAGTATAATTTTTTTAATCCAAAACATTAATTAATTAATTTCAACTACTTTTGCCCCTCTAAGAATTAAGTGCCTAATTTAAACTAGTTGCTAGTGCCCCTAAGGTCGATGGAGAAATGCAAAAAGACTTCCGGAAGGCAATCCCTCCTGTTGGCTTTAGGTGATGAGCCTGTGCGTGTTTTGGGGAGGGGAGCAGCACTTAGCTTACTCTAAGTGCCTAAAGCTGACGCTCATAGAGGTATGGTGGGTAAATCCCAGCCCAGAGGTCAGCTGGCAGTGCCACTGGTGAAGAAATAGGAGACAGTCTACACGAGTTGTTTATCCAGATTTCCTTCTGGAAATGAAACTGAGTTGAAAAAGACTCAGAGGTTTTATACAAACCGCTACGAATGGTATTTGCTGAACTGTAATTGTCATTGAAGGTTGCAACTGCTAAAACCCACTATTGTCTCCCCTCTGGCCCACCAGTGTTCAGTCTTTGTTAGAAGCAGGAAGTATCTTCTCTACTGAACTGACTTTCTTGGTGTCATGTCTGCATTAGAAATCACTCAGACTCGCCATTCTGCACTAACTTCTGCTTTGGAAGGGGACTAACCAAAATTACCCATAGGCGTATTTAAAGAAGAGCAACCAGGCAAAGAAAGTTAGTGCTGAATCGCTGTTGCACTTTTTGGCCACAGTAGTTCTCTTGGAAACGGCTCCTTCATATACACGAGCACTGTGACAAGAAAGCTGCCACAGAAAGAATTCTTTAAAAGTAGGATGAAGTGAGATACAAAATGGTCTCTTCAGTGCCGGACATACACCTCTTCATTTTCCACTAGCTTAACTATTTGTTTTTCAAAAAAATCACAGGAATGTTCATTTTGTTTATATCTTGAGTTGACCAGTCCCATAGAGTTGTGGTGATATAATAAATAACATTTTCCTGCATCTTGCTATAAGATTTCATTTCTTAGTGACACTGACAGCTGCAGTAAATGATTCCTTGTGAAAGACACTCACTATTTCGGGAAAAAAAGCTGGATTTTTCCCTTTGCTGAGCAAAGAAGTAAATTGATTGTGAGACTATGCACAGTTCAGGGTTCTGGTATGAAATTCTGAAAAAATATGAGGCAGCAGCCAGCTTTTGGAGATTGTTGTTGGCATCTCCAAGAGAACAGCATGGCTTGCCACACGTGAATGGTTCTGTTTTCTTGCTCCAAGTGTACCCACACTGACAGCTCTACAAAGGACACCTATGAAGGGAGCAAGTTCAAAAGTAGTATTTGTCCTTTATCAAAATGGGAGGCTTCCTGGGATTTGAAGTATAATAAGGACACAGTGTGTGTATATATATATAAGACCAGTCACAGGGGTGCAAGCAGAAGCCCACCGCACTCAGTGTCTGGTCTCCGGCAATGGCTCATAGTGACAAATTTAAGAGCCAGGCATGTATATAATGATAATGTCTTGAATTCTCTCTCAGTTCCCAAGAACTCTGGGTTAAAAAGGGCATTTTCAAAAATGAGTACCTGCTCTTGAAGCCACATGCTTTAAACAAAAGAATAACTCTATTTGTGGTATGAATGAAAAAATATCCTTGCAGACTGAAGAAGAAAGTCAGATCGCTAATGCAAAAGAAACCGCACATTTCTTTATTTTAATCTGAAAAATGCAGTCTTACAAACCTATCACCTCAAGCTAGTCTTCTGGGATTTATGTGCCCCAGGTTAGCAATATTGGCACAAATTCTGCTTTATACTCTGACTGCAAATTTAAGCACGCTTTATTTGTCAACTCCAATGTATGAGTGCATCCGTCTGCTCACGTTAAAACTGCTACAAGCACATAAAAATGGCTGCTGTTAGCCGTTGCCAATTACATACCCAATTTATTTAAATGTGCAGATACGGTGTTTCTGTAGGGATATAATAAATGTATGATGTTTAGAAGGATATTGCTGATGTGTTATATTCATACATGTATGTTGATTATATGGAGGCTTAGTCTAAGTATATGAATATAAGCCATATTCTGCAGTTTTACTGTAGCAGAGCTACATAAAATTTGTGTCGAAGACTACTTTAAATGCACTTTGGATTGACTAAATACTTGCAAAAAACTTGTCACTTATCAAAATTCTTTTAGTCCAGGAAAGCCTGAACCCACATTTCAGATGCCTTTGAAATGCTTCATTTTGACATTTTAAATTATTTTTTCTATTCTTCCTAGTTTTTTAAATCCTTAATTCTAATCCAAATTCCAAGTTTTTAAAACATAATTCTCCTTATCAAACAAATCTCAAAAAATAGAAAAGTTGAATGCTTAATCTTCAAACAAGTAAACAAGTAAAACTTTGTTGACAAGAAATGTCTGTTCCCCACTCTTTAACATTAAACTCCATAAAATGTTCTGAGTCAATGCTAAAAGAACCAGTCCATAAAAATCACTCATATAAACAGCTCCGTTAATTACCAGGAGATATTAGGACAGTCACACTCTTAAGCGCAATTCAATGCATCTTCCAATACACGTTGAACTAATTACAATTCATTGTGAAGTGACTCGACCGCAGAGCTTTGCGCTCAGCAGTTGCGAGGGACGCAGGAGGAATTCAGGACCGGGGAACCCTCGAAGGGAAGGCACGAACCGCGCGTTCCTGAGGGCGTTTGCGAGCGCTGCCCGCCGGCAGCACGGGCTGTGGGCGCAGCGCCGACCCGGGGACTCCTCCCCCCGGCCTTCG
>NW_010551231.1:59573-63688 GCF_000687285.1 Phaethon lepturus | reverse complement strand
TACATATATATATACACACACACACACATTTTTCCCTCACATGAAGGAAACTGCATATGCAGAGAGAATTACTTCCCCCTTTCATGGCTGAAGTTTTGCTGAGTTCCTACCACTGTATTAGGGTTGTTTGTATGCAACAGGGGCCTCTGACTTATTTGTAAATATATTAATATAGATATCAGTCATCGTTTCACAAATTAGAAGACCAAAAGGCTAAGGGGACTCTAGCAGTTCAACAAGAGCTCACTTACACACAGAAACACAAACTCTGCAATGTGCTTTGTTAAAGATCCAGTGTTAATAGGAGGCACTTTTTATGCCTCTGTTAGTAAACAAAATATAGCTGGCATAGTTCTCTGGCACCGAGGCTAGCTGACACAGGCAACCCACACCCGTGTCATAAACTCCTTTATTCCCCCAAATCATGGGGATGCACACAAATTACTGCGAGGGAACGATTCCTGACCCATGCGGGCTTCTGAAGCCCGTCTGGAAATCGGGAGACTTGGCTGGCACAGGCTGCGGCTGAGCAGCTGAGCTGGTGTTGAGGGATGCGCTCTGAAATGATGTGATTTACCGGCGTAGACGTCGCTGCTGATTTCTCGGGGCAGAGCTCTGCTCCTACGTCACACTGAGGGGAAGCCGAGACGCTGCAAGGACCATTGATGCAGTTTCGGTGTTTTAGTGCAGCAATGTTAGTTTTATTCACCATGACAAGAACTAAATTAAGACTTTTTTTTTTTTCCCCTGGTGGATAATTGTTTCTGTACAGTGACAGCTGTGCAATATGAATAGTCCTGCATTCTGACTGTCGTCAGAAACCAGGCACTATTGTGTGTTACAGCCAACTGGTAGATTTTGTGGGTTTGTGTATTTCCATCCTCATTATTTTCCCTAAAGCACATTGTGCTTTTAGGATTAAACTGGTTTACAGTGCTTAAATGTATATCCTTGGGTTTGCTTGCATTTATCAGAGAAAAATAGGCATCTAAACAAAAGTCTTGCTGAGGGACACTAATTCCACATGAATGAATTAAATAGCCAAGAGCAAAATGCTCCTCTGGGCTGGGATATACATATGCTCCCAGATCAGAAAAGCAAGATATTATGTCCCCTATCCTTCTGACAGGACAATTAAGCATTTAAGTGAGGCCTTAAATTAGGAGGCTGTTTGCCCTTGGCTGCCTGTGTCCTCAACAGAGAGAGTAAAATGCTTTTAGCGGGGGACTAGATCAGCCCTATGAGTGTGGATCCATCTTTCATGTTTGCAGAAAGAGGATGGGATGATCCATGCTTGCGCTTTCACCAGAGAGAACCTCTTCTCGCTGGATGGCTTTGGAAGCCTTGTATGGAAGTGACAGGTGTCTCTGTACACATTTATGAGAAGATTTTAACCACCTGCAAGGGTGGTACCAGTTTCTGAACTCCTTCCTCACTTTCCTGCAGGAGGTACCTTATTCATCTCCTTTTCTCTCCTTCCGTTTCTCTGCCCCCACTTTATTTCTCTCTCTTTTTGTCTTAAGAAAAGCTACTCGTTGACCCCTGCCCCCATTATTTTTCAAATGAGTATTTAATTCCATAGTCTCCAAAGAAAATTCTTTCAGACGTGCTGAATAAGCAAGGCTCTGACTGGGGTTTAGTTTCTGTGGGTCATGAGGATGAGTGAGTCAGCAGGAGGAAGAACTGGAGTTTGGGCGACTTACGAGTGGGACCTATCTATGGGGATAACAGAAAATAAGGGCAATGCTTGTTGGGAGATTGAGCCCTAAAGGGACAAGGGTCTCTCCTTTTTACCTTGCCGTAGGACTTCTTGTCTGGCGCTTCAGATAGATACCTGGCTCTAACTCTTCTGTGAAATAAATTATTTCTGATAACAATTCTGAGATACGCTATGGTATTGTGAGAGCTCTCTTCCTACTCTATTTTTTTTATAGCTTAGGACTGCGGAACAGGAGTGAGAGTGATTTCTCTGAGCAGAAATAATTCATATTTCAGGTTTTGGCTTACATTCCTTCATAGGAGGTGCCTGCAGCATTTAGTTACATAGCAGCAATGTTTGTAGAGACAGGATCTTTATTTCTTTTCCTCTAACACATTTATGCACATGGCTTTTCTATAAACGTAAAAGTAGCAAATGTACGGTAGCCCATTTTGGGTATCATTCTACAAAAAACTCCTAACAACTTCCATTAGCTTTTTACTCTGATAGTGGCTCTGTCATTTTAAATGCCATTACAATCTTCTTCCAGGCTGGGTAAAATTTTGTCAAGCAATTCCATTGCATTATGTTAACACTGATCCCCCACGGTGATTGTTATTCTTATTCAAATAAATTTTCTTTGTTTTTTTCTTTGTAAAGTCCTTTGAAATGTTAAGGTCTTAGTGAAAAGTTATCACCACAGTTATATTTAGGCTATTCTTTAGAGAATTATTTCAAAGAGGCTGTGGATCCTGCAATAGTTCTCCTGGCCTAACACTTCCAAAACAAAGCCCAAGAGAAGAGCTGAAGAAAGGGCTGGCTTTCTTACCATTCTTATTTCTTCTTTTGGTGCCATGAGTATGCTTTGGTTTTATCAATAGTGATGAAACACAGAAAGTCTCCTTCCAGAAGAGCTGACTTGCTTGAGGGCTGTCACCTAGACAAGGACTCACCAGTCTAGCAGGTGCGCTATATGATGTCAGATGAAGTCACAGGAGGTCTCAAGACTTGCTTGTTCAGATGATATGTTAAAGGATTATTAAGTGAAGGGGAGCATGGGCTAAAATGCCGAGAAGCACAGCTATAGAAGACAATACATACTGGCTAATGATAGAAAGGAAGGTTGTATGTCTGCTTTCGCACATCTGTATTCGCTACGTATTCGCTATATTGGCACAGGCTGCCCAGGGAGGTGGTGGAGTCGCCATCTCTGGAGGTGTTCAAAAAACGAGTGGATGTGGCGCTTCAGGACATGGTTTAGGGGACATGGTGGCGCTGGATTAATGGTTGGACTTGATGATCTTGAAGGTCCTTTCCCACCTTAGTGATTCTGTGATTCTGTGATATTACCATAAATTCATTGGCTGTGGACTACGTAGTCTGAACAACTGGTCACGAGAGTGCTGTGGGAGAAGAGAACGTATCTTGGTAATCCAAGACAAAGAACTCGTTTATCATTAGAAGCAGTGTAAACAATCCTGGGGATTCAGACTATGCTCATCGCTATGGTGTCTGGGACCAAACAAAAATACGTCCTGCAGAAGGAGACAAACACTGAATGGGAAAGGCAAAGGCCTGGGAGTCCCAAGACTGCAGAAGTCTTGCTGCAGGGGCACGGCTTGTTTTATGATCCAGACGTCTGGCTTCTGCTGAGTGCAGGAGCAGCAGACAAGCAGCATAAGTGACTATATTCTTCTGTAGCTAGCCGGATAGGACCTGCTTGTTGAATTTTGTTTACTCACAAGGGAAACAGAGTCTGATTTTTGTGTCACTTAGTCTCATTTAAATGAGGAAGAATCCCCAGGAAAGCAATGAATTCCAGGGAAGCCAGTGAATTATACCACTGTAAAACTGAATTTATCCAGAGGGAAATAATGTCCTGCGTCCACACAAAATTGCATCCTGTTGGTATTACTGTCAGTAAGCTTTCTATTCCAGCATGGGAGTTCAACAGATGTGTAGCAAAAGTGGATGTGGGTCCTCAATTATTGCTTCATGGTGTTTTCAGATACGATCATGGTGATGCCCTTTCGGTCTCAGTCTGCAAAGACGTATGGATATGTTCAGCTCTAAGAGAGGGGGTTTGTATCTGTGAGACACACTGATCTTGAGGGAGCTGGCAATCCGATCTCCACAGGCATGCCTCTGCAGCGTGGCTTTTATAATGTGGACTAACTACAAACATAATACGCCAAATTCTACTGGTGAAGATGAGTTAATGGAGCACAGGCATGTACAGCTAGGATATTTTTTCAGGAGGGAAAATACAGGTTGATTATTAAAAAAAAATATTGCCAAGAAGTACCCTATTGTACACTGTCTAAAGGTTAATCCCATTGTGTAGGATAGGAGAAATGCCAAATTTCCTACTTTCCAACTCTCTGAAAATTAGACTAGACAGAAGTATAAAAGTGTA
>NW_010551231.1:34581-59542 GCF_000687285.1 Phaethon lepturus | reverse complement strand
AGCAGGAAAATGATCTAGGTAAGGTAGCCATTGTTTTCCACTTCTAACTTTGATGGTTCTGTTTGCAGTCCTTTGCATAACAAAGCACAGGATTTAAAAGTTACAAGCTGCTATATATACTTTCCAAAGTGTGAAGAAAATATGTATTGTCCTGAGGATTAAAGGGCTGATTCTCTTTGTGCTCAGTTCAGGCAGAACTGAAGTGTTTGTAATGAAAGTAAAAGCTATTAGAAAGCATGAAACATGAAAGAAAAATAATGTGCTTGTGTCGTCTTTGTTGGACAGGATTTGATGATGCCCTTTGAAAGTTTAAGTGTAAACTTAACTTAACTTATCTTATTAACCAGCATTTAATTTTTTGTGCATGTTATGAACAATTCCACTTGCAAAACCTAAGCACAATCAGAGCTGCTGTTTCAGCCCACTGGGAATCATTTTGCCAAGTATCTTCTGAACAGCAAAAACCCATCATCTGTGAGCTAGTTCACATCTCCAGTACCAACTGAACAGCATTGTGGAAGGTGAATACGTAAGGTATTTGAGACAAGATGCACTGCAGAGAAAGAATAATATCTCTAGGGCTAGTCTTGGAGACTGGAATATGAAGGGAGTGTAGCTGTGTTGTATATGGAAGCATCAGAATCTTGCAGTTGGAACAGATGCTGAGAGTGCCCTGTGACTCAAGGTATGATTTCCTGCCGTTCCTGCCAAGTTTCAGAGCTTGTGTTTTTTTTTTTTTTTTTTTTTTCCTCTCTCCTTATTTCTATTTTTAGGACGAATAGCGAATGACTTGTGCTTCAGGAATGAAGATTCACAGTTCAAGTTATTTTATTGCATCTTTGCATACGCATCAAATAACGTTTGATTCTGGCGTATAGGAGAGAGTGAGAGTAAAGATGTAAAAAGCTGATGAAAACGCAGGGTGATTTGGGAATGGGTCAAATAATCACTCGGCTCAATGGCAGGCTGCAAAGCTTTGTCTGAGCATGACAGACTGCCCTTGCTGTCTGGTAGTGCCCGTTGAAGCCTTACATCCTTTGTCTTGCTTCACCACAGATTCCTCTGTGACCTTGGGCAAGTCACGCAGAAGCGAATCCTTCAGCCCGACGGCTGATGCCCACGGAGCCGGGTGCCCGGCGGCTCTGGAGGACTGAAGCCCAGGGACCTGCTGCGTCCCTGGTTATAGAACTTCTGTGCCCAGCGGGATTTGTGAATATAGAGGCTCCTCAATAACCAGATATGAGAGTGAGGGCTGGGGGCATACAAGTACCTCAGATAGATAGTCCTTAATGAGGGATTCCTTGTATCCTCTTACATAGTCCGCTACCCTGGATTCTGCTATGAAAGGGGATTATCCAACTCACTGTATGATTTAAATATGCAAGTTATCAGCCCCTGGAGCAACTGGTAAAACCTGCCTGACCTGCAATCAGAGGCTGTACATCCCCCTTAGGAAACCATGCCAGTCAAAGAGAGCCCCAGAGTCAGGAAAAAATATTTGGATTATTGCCCAGTAAAATTAAAATTGTTAAAACTTATCTCTGCAATCTGTATTAGAGTTATTGGGAAAAAATTGATGTCTGCCATTATTACGACAAAGCATGAAATTAAATAGTGTAGGATAAAAGAAAATTAAGACAGGTGTGTGCAAATGATGTTCTATTTAGCAGAGTGGACTTTTTTCTTCTTAAATGCTTGAGAAGAGTGACGGTCAAATCAATTTTGTAAAAGACTTGTAACAATCATTCCAGTTTATTTGTTGGTTTTCAGGAACCATTTTTTTTTTTGTTTTGATGTTTCATTTTTCATGCTGACTTCATTAAAAGTTTTTTTGCTTATCTCTAGTTTGAGTAAAAATCCCTATGACTAGTGCAACTTCTGTGTGACAAATAACTACCTCACCTACTTACCAGGAGTGGATCGGGAGCTAAGAGGGCCTGCCACACCTTTTAGAAAAGGTTATTCCTATTTGTGAATTTTCTCCTTTTCAGTTATTTTTAATATACCCAAAGCATGAATGCAATATTGTGAGCAAGGCTGTGCAAATAATTAGTTACTTTGACAGCTGAACTGAAAATAAGCCTTTGTTTTAGTCTGAGCCAAAATGATCACGTTGAATTGGGATTTGGGGGCTTCTTTATTTGGCTGGGTTTTTTGTTTTGTTGTGGAAAACTCTCGGAAATGTTTCATTTTGTGTTAAATGCTAACTTATATTCCATGTGAAACAAAATATTTTATTTCTATTTTGGAAATCCTAGAAATGAAAAAAAAAGTGACAGGTTTGAAATGCCAATCTGGGGTACCATTCATTAAGCGATGGTGCCCCTCTTCTTATCACAGCGTGTTGACTCATGACCCAAGGCTCTTGGGCAAATTCGTGCTTTTGTATTTAGAACAGGGAATCAAATATAGTTTAGGAAACGGGGTAGCTCAACTCCAGTCCCCACAACAACAGACAAAACTGCTTTATAGTCAAATTAAGAGTCCTGGTCACAGGGGTGAGGCTCCGCAGAAGCGGGGACACCGGGGCACTCTCTATAATTTAGCTTCCCTGAACTTTCACCCCGTGACTCTTCTTTCTGCCAGAACAGGTCTGCCACCCGTCTCCTGTGTGCAGGACTTTCCCTGAAGAGCTCTCATCTCAGAACTCTTTGTCAAAACAGGCCTGTACTTGTGCATCTGCTTCTTTGAAAGCCGCTTCCCGCTGTCCCCCTGAACAGCTGTACGCAAGTTAACGCTGCTGTTGCCAGATGCTGTCTATTCACTGCTGATAGGCTTTCACAATGGGAACATTTTATTTCATCTATGCTAGAATTCATTAAATGTTCATTAGAGCAATGATTTGAACTTACCTATCCCTGCTCCTTGCTGAATACTGGACTATACAGTGAATTACTCTCAGGCGGGTCCAATGGAAGCTTAATTGTTTATGAAAACATGAACAGCTTCAGCAAAAAAGACTTTCATGTCCCTAAACCCTATAACTCATTGCTTAGTTGTTCCCAGCTGAGTACTCTAACCACCAGGTTATTGAGTATAATACAGGCAGCTACTACAGCCTCATTTTTTTTGTTTGGGAATGTACTTGTGCATTGAGAGGATAAATTGCAAATAAATGACGGATATGTGGTGACAGAGATCATAACCAACGGAAGACCTGCTGAATGCCACGGGGACACCTAACAGTAAAGTACATTTGAGTATTGAAACATTCATTTGGATGCTTTAGCCATGTATTTCCAAGCTTTTATCTTTAAGATGAAGTTTGAAAGTCTTGGCCAGAATGGTAACAAAAGGTTCGTCTCACCCCCACCCTCAGGTGCCTAGTTTAACATAGACCTCAAGGACAGACCCTTGTACTCGTATGAATGGCTGAATCATCCCCTGTGAGTCTGAAGTGCTAGTGGACTTCTGGAAGTGTCTGTGTATGTTCATCAATTGTAGATGAAGACCTAGTGACTTCCAAAGACTAGCACCTACTGCTATGCAGTACTGACCATCTCACTAATGAACTGTCTAAATGCCAAGCAGGTCGTTCAGTATCTAGGGCTGATATCTCTGTAGTGCAAAACCCTTGCCATGAACTGTCTTATTTACATACTCTCATAAAATATAGGTGGTTTCTGTCCTTAATATACAGGCTTGTAATTACTTTTGATTTGTTTTACACATAGGGCTTTATAGAAGGACTGTAGAGATTTTTGTTTTGAATATAGAAAATTGGAGGACACTTCCACAGCAGCTATTGACAGTAATATTTGTCAATCTTTCTTTCTTCAGGCTATTGTGGGCATTGTGGATACTATAGTTATTTAGGCAGACTGATATCATAATACTAAATAATCTTGTATTTTACTTTACAGCCTCTATTTGCAGCAGTGCTCCAGGCGCCTCCTCATAATACATTGAAGACCATTGAAATATTAAAACACAAAGAAAATGAACCATAAAAGTAATGTCAAATGGACAAATAAAATAAATAGTTGGACTATGACAGAAGTTTTTATTTTCAAATCTAACGTACAAGTCTCTAAACAGTTAAGTTTGTGGCATTTCTTAACTGAAGGCTCAGGATGTAGGGAGGGCTGGAGGAGGCAAGGGCAGCATACAACCAACATTTTCTGCAAGTCATAAGTAAAGAATACAGTAGTTATGACTTTAATTGGGATACTTTTCAGATCCACTGACTGAAAAAAAATTGAGTTATGGAGTTAAATGTCAATATATATGAATCTCACTGATTTTACTAAAAGCTTCTGTTGAAAAGATTCAGGGGAAAAAAGTTGTGAAGAAACATCATATACATATTTATTCCCACTTTGTAAGAGCTGAATTCTGCACTCCCTGCACTGTACCACATGCCAAGGAGAACAGAAAACGATGGCGGGAGCCTGAGACCTGTAAGCAGTGCGAGCTCCGCAGCCCCAGCTGCCACCCCCGGGCAGTGCACCAGGATGCCTGAGGACGCGAGGAATGCAGTACCACTAGATCCAAGTGGCTATACTTTTGGAGAAGTAGAGTTGTCCTACACCTCAAACCAGATTGTGCATATGCTTCTATTAACATCAAATTTTATCTGGCGATGTATCAAATAGGGGCTTTGCTTCGATTTACAAAAACCAGCCATGAGTGTTTTTTAATGGGCTGGAGCAGTGTAGCCCAAGCCAACAAGTTAAAAGCCATCCACCCTGGCTAGAGTGGCAGGTTGTCCTTTGTGCCAGGAAAGCCAGCGGCAGCTGAACACTGGCTTTGCAGGAAGGACGCCTCAGTATCCTGGGCCAAGTGTTCTCTCGTGGGCATAGGCTCAATTTCCATCCGTAGCAGTGAGAATGTCTGAAGCTGGTTTAAGGACATTAAGTGACTGATGGGAATTTAGTTGAAAATGGTACGTGAAAGTTTTCTATTCCTTTGGTTACTGATGGAAAGCATTCCAGAATCATGCAAATTAAGAAACATTTATTGCTACTTCAGAAAAAAGTGAAAGAAATACTTTGGTCTTTTCATCACACAGGCCAGCGTAGCACTTCGGTATGGCTGATGATCATACGAGTGACTTGAAAATTCTCTCAAACAAGCAAGTGAACAAAGTTTGATAGTAATACTGCAAATTGCAAGATGCAGCTACAGATCCTAGAAGATATTAACAGCATTTAATGTATTTTTAAGCAAAGGATTATCAAGCAGGCTTCAATAGAAAGGCAAAGTTAGTAAAATTCTGCTGCTGGTAAGAAATTGTAAAACCAAGAGTAACATTAATTCCATATATCTTTGACCATTTTACAGTGCTACATGTGTTTTTTGGAAGCTGATTTAACTTGTCGTAAATGATGTCTGAACTGGCCATCTATCACTGCACAGTTTGTCTGCAGTACTTATGAATCTAACATCCAGAATGACAAGTGTAATTACATGCTTCTGAAACATATGCCTTAATTTATGGATATTAAGCAAGCATAAACAAGAGATCAAATCCTAGTGTAAGCAGTCATCCAAGAAATCATCTTGACATTTATTTCATTAAAACCTTTCTTTCAGTAAGACAGTCAGAACATACCTGAGTAGCACTACCAGCACATCTGCAGATACTTGCCAATTATTGCGTGTTTGCAAAGCAAAGGAGCAGGTACATGCATACAGTTAACACTTAATTTTCAGTTACATTTTGCAGATGTAGTTGTGTAAGTGTTTATCATGCTCTCGTCGTCGTCTTCTTTCTTCTTCTTCTTCTTCTTCTTCTCACACAGGAGATTATTATATAGGACTTAAAGAGCAGCAGCCCTTTTCACCTGTTTATACTATGTGTTAACATTCAACGTAATTTGAATTAGAATACTGAGTAAAAAGGCTCAAGCCCTAGAGAGCTGGTGCTTTGTTGGCTTGAGATTTTGGTAGGAAGAGGAGCAGAAAAAGAGGAGCGAGGCTGGGCGTGCTGGGGGAGGTATCCCCAACACAGACGAGCCGACGGGTGCTGCACTTGCTAGGCAAAGGTGCAGACATGAGCATGGGAGCGGGCTCGGCACTCGGACTCCCAGCTGGGATCTTCCACACCCTGTATCTTACCGCAGTACTGAGAAGGCAAGGGGGTTGCTAATATTGTGTAGATTGTAAAATTGATTTTTATTTCCTGTTGTCAGCATTACCCCTGAGACACTGTGTCTGCCTTATCCCTCCTGCTAAGCAGTGCTTTACTCCATGAACACTGCCAGGGAAATCTGAGAACTAGAATAAGCCAATAGTTTGAAAAGGGGGATAAAAAAAAAAAAAAGGCAATTCTGGCAACCAGTCCCTGCCAGGGGCAAAATAACGCAACAGCTGATATAAAATTGTATTAACGTAGAATGAAAGTATCAGGACTGCCAGCCCACATGGAGGGATGGAAAATAGGACTTGGCAAATAAGCCTGGTTATCTTTTTAGCAAGATTTTGAGTTGTAAAGCTAACGGCATTAACTTTTGTAAACCTCAATGTCACAAGTCATTCTGTGAGGTACTGAGTTAACTTTAAGCTTACCTTATTTAATAAGATCAACATAAATATATATAATTTTTTTATTTCAGTTCTTTACATTAATACCAGTGGTAGCTTGGGGTTTATCCGGATAAGCTTTTGCTCAGGGATGGGGAGGAAGGTTCATGGGGAAAAGTTCTTCTCCGCTAACTACTGCTGGTATTGTTCTCGTGCCAATGCCCGACTCAGAGAAGGAAATGTTCCTCCCCACATTGACAGTGCTCCTTCACAGCCCCTCTGGGCACTCCTCTCCTGATTATGAGGCAGAAACTGGGGGGTTGTTGCAACCGGTTTTCCGTGAACCTTTTAAACTCTCCAGCTTGTTTCTAAGGTTTTCTTGGAATATCTGTGAGGAGTAAACAGAGTACGCTGGCGGGAGCTGAAATCTTTGTGTTTGCTGGGGGCTCTCTGACGTCCTCCAAGGGAGCCGCGCAACGTGGAGGAAGGGCGAGAGAACTGCCTGTGAAAGGCGAGGAAATAAGTCTGTGTCAGGGGAGGGAACCTACAGACAAAGTACAGCGGGTTTGTGCGGTCTCTTTGGCGAAGCAACTGGGAGAACGGGGTCGGTGAGTTCAACAAACAAGTGCTTCACTTCTGTTCGAGAGTGCGGCGAACAGGCAGGCTCTGACAATCATTGGAAGTGGTCCGTAACGTTGCAGCTCTCTCCCAGGAAAGCGGAGGAGAGGTATGTTTCTTGTGTCTTTTTTGGGATATTTCTGGTCGTATAATTTGTCAATTGTATTGTTAATCTACAGAAGCTGCAAGCTCAAGCATTTCTTTTCGGGATGATAATAACCATGGAAAGTGCTAGCTGTTATTTCATATCATCTAGGTAACTTACTCTTCCCCATGCATAGTAGTTTGCAGCCTCATTTATCAGTGCCTCTCTCTTCTCGAGTCTTAATGAAGAAATTAGACACCAAAAGTTCATTTTTAAAAAATTTTACTGTCATTCTTTAAAAAAAAACCAAACCTTAAACCCTGTGTTTTATAACAGGCTGACTAACAGTTTTTCTTCACCCCTTAAGAGCAGGATAATGAAATTGGGGTGTTTTTTTCATATATTGTATTGTATGTCTCATTTTACTTCTTTCCTTTGTTTGGTCATAAGCCCCAGAAACAACCTACTCCTGCATCAGGTGCATTGGCCTCATTGGCAAGCTCCTCGGGTCCTTGTGCTGGCATTTTGTAGTTGCCTGGCTCTATAACTAAAACCAAAAATCATTGTGCAAATACTTACTTTATCCAGAAGTTGTCGCTAAATTGTCCTGTAGGGAGCTTGATCAAAACCTTGATGATTTATCATGAGATTAGGGGAACTGTTACTGTTTAATTTGTGCTTTGATCCTAATGATCAGTAGCAAATACAAAGTTGGGAAAGAACAGTCAGGAAGAATATTTGAAAATCAGTCCTGTGTCATAGAATATATTCTTGAAAAACCAATGGATAGAAGGTGAAATTGTCAGGGCATGGGAACGTTGGTACCACTGCGATTTCAGCCGGGGGCTGCAGCAGGAGGCTGAGGACGGAAGACACATCTCTCTCAGCCTGGAACCACCACGCGAGCAATGCTAACTTGCTACTGCAATATTGTGGCCTGCAGGGTCCTGAGCCAGAGGACTGTTTAAAAGACTAATTGGCTGGAAAACATTCATCACCTGAAATCTATCTCTGCTGCTTGACTTTCAGATAGATAAAGTCTCAGTTTCTTTGCACTTGAAATGCCTTTTCAGGCTGGAAACACTCCATTTCCCCAAATACACAGAAAATGCACTTGTTTATAACCAAACATAATATTATAAAGGGTGGCATGGAATAACAAGATACAAACTCCCATGCTTAGTGTTTTCTTCACCACGTCTTCACTGTCTTTAGCAGACGCACTAGTTTTCAGAAAGTTACTTGCCCTGAAATTTTCTGCATTTATTAGATGTATTCAAGAATAGCATGGATGCTATTCTTGAAAAAGCTATTAACATTTTCTTTGATTATTATTCATTTCACCTGGAAGGTTTCTGATGTATGCAGGGTGAAGGGAAGATAGGAGACTGTTTGCAAAAATCATGGTCCCTCTGCAACTTTTTTTTTACAAGGGAAGGAGTGTTATTAATGTTGCTGTCTTAGTCCATTCCTTGTAAGATAATAACATCAGACCTTTTCTAGTAACATGAACTTTATTGGAACAAACAAAATTTGCTTTGGGAATCGCTAGCTTTAACAGACCCTATTCATTATTCTTTAGTTATTCTCCTAAAAACTGTTAGGTTTTAAAGTACGTTACACCACTCTGGAATTGGTTGCAGAGCAATCAAGCACGGAGTAATTTGCCATCATACTCATTACTTTTTCAGCTCTTTGAGATCTTTCTCAGCTATACCTGCAGTATGCCTCAATACTACTTTTCAAAAGTACGTGAGGCAAGTCCTGGTTTCATCTGTACGTGCTAACATACGGGCCCCACTGTGACCGAGAGCGTGACAGTAACCCAGTGGTCCGGTTCAGGCCATCATCCTGTATCTCAGAAACCTCAGAGGCACTGGTGTATGGTAGGCTTTTAAATCCCTTTTGTTCAGTTACAACAATGTTTACACTTTACTGTGAGATTTGATGGACTCATAAAGACCTCTGATGATAAAGAGTGAGCCTGCTGGGTAAAGAGGAGATCAGTCACAGACAAGTGTTCCTGAGTGCTGGGGGACCTGCTTTTGCTCTTGTGTGAGTGTTGGCAATCAAAAATCTCCAGACTCACTGTCTCAGACAAGGAGTTCATTTTTTTTGTTGTTGAAAAATTTAAAAAATGAAGACGTTAGGAACTAAATTTGAATAAAAGTTCAAATGGATACTGTAGCAGCCATTCAAATCAACTGTTGCATTGTTTACTAAGAAAGAGCAAAAAAACCACCTCCACTTCATCCTTCTTGGTATTTCTGTTTAACTTTTTATGCAGGCATAAAACAAGAAAACACATAAGTCTTCTTCCCTGCATACCAACATTTCCTATCTCCCATCTTCTGTATGGCTCTTAACTTTTGCTTGCTTCGTAGGACCTGTTTCAATAGCATGAGTAGCAGAACTTCACATGTGATTTATTTTTCCAAGTTTTAAAAATAAACCAAACAAAATACTATCTGCTCAGTTTGCTTATGGAAATTTATACATGAATGGAAAAAGGAGAAATTTCAATATACGTGACTAATAAATTATCAGCCTGTGCTCCAGAGAGAAATGGAAAATTGCAGCATTAAATCAATTTTATGTGGTAACACACCAAAACAACAGATTGTTTGGGGTACTCAAGGTAACCACCTTTCCCTGGTAATATATGATTGTCAGTAACACTTAGCAACACATTCTTCATCAAGTTTATAGTGAAAATTTCTGACAGTGGCAGGTGAGGAATTAGTTTTAAGGATGATGTCCTTCTGGTGGCTCATGCTGAGAATGATATTATTTATATTAACTGGCAAAATAGCCTGGCAGCACAGAGGCAATTACCTCAATTTTATGTTTAGTGCTCTTCTCATAAATCTATGTAATGATGGCATCTCTGTTATGAGCTTACATTAACTTACTGGTTACAGTAATTGTTTTGAAACAAGTAAATGTCCACTCTGTGATGAAGGTAGTATGGTTACAGTATTCCAAATAAATAATTGCTTGAGGTATATATAAGAAAAGCAGATCAGAGCCTTATGAAAGGAAACTTTAATTGCACAATTAGGTAGAGCTTAGGTAGTTATCTTTCTTGTGTATGTGTGAATTTGTTCTCCGTAAGGATTTGGTTTCAAGAAGGCAGAGTGGACGGTGTTCATTTCTTTTTCAGCTAGGTCGTGTCCTCAAAACTGGTGCTTAAAGTCATCAGTGGAGGTGAAGCAAAATGCAGTATATGTCCCCTTGGTCTCGCCAAAAAACTTTTGTTCCTTATAACAGCTTCGTCCGAGACCATCATTTAAGATACAAAGACACAAGATCTGCTGCTTATCGTGCTCTTTCCTGAGGCATTTGTTACCGGTCAGTGTCAAAGATAGACCATTGGTTTGACCTAATACGGTTTCTTTCTCATGTGCTGCTGTAAGAAGAACTGCAGAGGTTTCTGTGGGTGATTTATGTTTCTTATGAAGCTGGAATTTACAAAACTGTGTATCCAGAATGTCAGGCCAAGTAAGCACTGGAATCACACTCCAAATACAAAACACATTTTGTGCTTTGTCAGCTAATACATGTGTTGTTTTCTTGCAACATATGAAATCTTTCTTTGGGCATCCTGGTCAGAGGGGAAACAGGTATCCTTGTATCCTTTCAAATATTCCTGTATTAATTAATAAAGAGGGACTGTAGCTTTTGTTGTCTTAGGGGAAAAGCTAAGATGCAAAAATATTTTCTTCTTCCATGAACATCAGAAATTCATCTTAATGTGCTGACCTTGGCGATGCACATTTAAAAGAGATCCATTAAGGTAAAAATAGCTTTTGAATCACCCAATTTGATAGACTACCTGACCTGCAAAGTACCTGCAAAAAAATTCATTCAGGTATTCTCTGTCCAGAGTGCTTCGTTATCTGATGGCAACTGCTTGGGCCAAGCTGTCAATAGGCTTTATCAGAAAACATTAGAGAAATGCAGAAAACATCAGTTTTAGTGCATTTGACCTATAATTCATGTGTGCCAAAATCACTGCAGAATGAAGCGACGAAATCAGATTTGCCACAGGCAGGGTGTGAGACAGACCACTTGAAGAGCCTCTGTATCGACCTAAAAATAATGGTGCTCGTTTACTTGTGAGTTATTCTGATTAGATGGTTTCTGTGTTCTTGAGACACATTTGTAGGCATGGCATTTGAGGAGTGCTGCAGTTCATGGGGACTATCACAGGCAGAAGTTTGGAATCCCACACTTTTAACAAGCAAACACGTTGGTAGCCGGAAAATAGCTACTCCTCGCCGATATCCTCAGATACTTCTAACGTCCCTTCTGACCTCACTGCGCTGTAATGTCCCTAGAGACTTGCACTTGCAGGTTGATTCAGGAAGGTCATTCAGCATGGCTGGGAATGATCTGTCATTGCCAAGGGTTACGCTATAAGGGGCTGGCAGCTCTGGAAGTAGCGTGGGATCCTCGGGTATTCAGAACATGTGAAAGGAGTTTGAAAGTACTTACTTTCGTCTCCTTTCAGCCTTGCTGCTCATATGATGGCTTAGGAAAGGGCACAAGCCGAAGATGCTGCTTCTCTTTCAGAGGAACAGGAATTCATAGGGATTTTGGCTATCAGATGAGTCCAGTGTCATAATTCTAGCTGTTACCATTCATTTGCTGAGTGGCAGCTGGCAGGAAAGGGTGAATGTCACAGGACCACGCTGAAGGATTTGATCTCTATTTTCTGGGCAAGGTGGATTTAAATAAGCACAAGAGAGATAAGATGGAAATAGTGACATAGCCATAGCAGTAAAAAGAGAGGGAGCAAATTAAAATCCACACATCTTAGCAACTAGAGGATTATTTTTGGTTTACTCCTGCATAGTAGTAATAATAAAAATGATAATGTTATGGTCCCAACATCCATGGGAGGAATGTGATCCTTTAGCTAGTCAAATGGCATAGCTTAGAAATTAAAGTTACTGACTGCTTTGACATGAGTAAATTTTTTTCCTGAAAGAGTACCTTTCTGAAAATAGATTTATCTCTGCTAAGCAGAAAAGCAGATTCAATATCCCACAGCATTCAGAGATACTGTGAGGTTATTACTGTAACATGTTTATCATTTCATCAAGAAATGTTATTCACTGAACTGTCTGGGCCTCTTCCCATCAAAAGAATTCCTCTCTGAACTAGTAGCAGGACAGGACTCCACAAGATCTACTTTATGTAATGGCTGGTCCTTTCCCTGGTTTGTCTCTGTCTCAGATAAACCAGTTATGCTTCTCTCCCTAAGCAAATGAAAAAAGACTTCCTCCCCTGGGAGATCCTTTCCCGTAGAATATTGCTTGGTTACCTTAAACCTTCCACACTGCTGAAATGGCTGGTTTACATCTCTATTACTGCATGTGATTTGAAAAGTTACTGCATTTTCCGCTGTTGATGTGCCTTGAGTCTGCCAATCTCACAAACAAAGTTGTTCTCTGTCCTGGTTTCAGCCAGGGTAGAGTTAATTTTCTCACAGAAGCTAGCGTGAGGCTATATTTTGGATTTGGGATGAGAAACTGTTGATAATGTGCTGATGTTTTGGGTTGTTGCTGAGCAGTCAAGGACAGTCCAGCTTCTCGTGCTGGGCTGCCAGCGAGCAGGCTGGGGGTGCACGGGGAGCTGGGAGGGGACACAGCCGGGACAGCTGACCCAGGCTGGCCAAAGGGATATTCCATACCATATGGCGTCTTGTTTACAGACAGACACCAACCGAAAGACAAAGTCAATGAGAAGGTACACTGAAAGCAAGTGTTCTTTGGCTCGGGTCAAGATATCATACAAATCGGATGGGAAATAATAGTATGTGGTACTTAAATTCCTGTAAATCCCTCACATACATTTTAAAGCTCCATTAAATTGCAATAACATCATTATTACCGTTACCCTTGCCAACATGTCTGTGATGGCAATAGCCCAAAAGCCCACGCTGGAGATGGAGTACTGAGAAACAGTAAGTAAACGGTGAAATAGAAAGAGAGTATTGGCTGGAGCAGTGGTTGCCAGGATGGAGAAGGGAAAGCCTTTGAGCTGGAAATGGCATTGAAAGATAAGCAGGTGGACCTTCACACACGAAAAGTAGAGCGAGGAGCTTATTCCTTCCAAAGACCATCATTGCTTCCAGTTTTCAAATAAGTGAGATCCTCAGAAAAGATTTCAAGAGGAAAAAGTAGAGAATTGGAAGGGGAAGCTATGCAGTTTGACTCTCAGAAGTGACTCAGAGTCATACAAGGCTTTCCAGAAGAAAGTAAGGTAACTTGAAAACTAGATTAGAGAGAAAGGGAGCTAAAAAATAAATAAGCAACAGATTAAATTAAATGCGACTTAAAAATACCCTGGGGATTGAAGTTCTTTTTTAATATTGCCTCTAACAAGAAATGAAAAGAAGGCCAGGCAATTAGAAGACAATTGAGATCGTGTAACAACAGCTATTGATAAAATACAGATCTGGGAATACTTGTAAAATGTAAACAGAGGCAAATCAATCATTCTAGATGATGCTTAATCACTGAAACTCTCTGAGCATCTGACCACTTACAAAGAGCACTAGTAACTGAGATGGCACCAGAGACTCCAAAAAAGCAAAGACATTACCTAGCCCCAGGACAGAAAAAAAGGGAAGAGTGATAACAGTGATTACTATCCAGTAAGGACAGCAAATGAGATGTGAGTGTGCTATGTGATAAAGCTATAGAAAAGGACAGTGTGATTTCAGTACGCTTTCGTGCAAGGATCACAACGCAGGGGAAAGAGACAGCAGTTTATGTCAAACTTTTGTATAATCTTTCACCCATATTTTTTCTTAGTGTATTGACAAATTAGAGCAACATTTCAAAGGTGAACAACGTAAATTATTGTGGTCTGGAGAAATCACTGTCAGGAACGATTTAAAGAGCTAAATATATACAGCAGTTAAACAATGACTGAGAGAGGAAAATACAACCAGAAATGACTACTTGGAAAATTTGAACACTGAGGTGAAAGAAGACCAGACATATGTCTCCTTATAGGAGCTTATTAGGTCACAGGTGATACATGTGCATCACTATGAGTCTTTACACTGGTAGAGCAACAGGTAAGGAAATTCCATAAATCTTGCAATCCCTACCTTCAGTAGGACAGATATGACAACTTTTTATTCAGTTTAACCAGCAAATACTGTCATAGACCTCTGGAGACAGGTTATTAAGCAGAAATCCTGATGGTGAATGAGACTGGATGGTCTTGTTCCTTGTAAATATGGACAAAATTTGTCTGGACTTTTTTGTCTCTTTTTTTCAGCCTTTAAATTTTTATTTTTGCCCTTTTTACCAGGAGCTCACACCTGCATGGCAAAGTTATATTCCTGCCCAGTATGGCCAGTACCTGGCCCAGGTTATTCCCCAAGTTAAGTCTGGACGTATTCTGGGATGATAGTTGTTGATAGAAGCCAAAACTGTGCCATGGGGCTTGCTGACATTTCTACCATACAGATGATTGTATGCCAGGATGAGTCTGTCCCTACTCTTGTTCTGTTTATTCCAAAAACTGCAAAAGGACCGTTAAGTAAGAGGAACTGCCATAATATCAGTCCAGGTTTTGGACTGTGTTTGACCACCCCTTGTGTCACATAACTGCATGACTCTTGGGAAGCAAAAGGAAGGACACTGTGCGTGTCTCCGGAAAGTAAATAAATTATATGCATGGCTAGGTCAGACAGATCCACATACAGATACAGCACTCATGTTCCCAGCCTTCAGGAAGCTGCTGGGAAATCCAAGTGCACTCACAAATGGGAGAATCTTTCTATCCCATCCCTGCTGAGTCTCCCACTGAAGACCATTGTATCCAACTGTGCAGCAGATCTAAAATTTCCACCTTAAACACCTAAGAAACTATTTAATGGTCTGTAAAGTTTAAGAAGTCTTGTAATGATAGCTTCACAAAGGCAATTGTTGATCTTGGCACAACTACAGCCTGAGTAGTATAAGTAAGGCTTTTTTACAACGTCTCATGAAATCCTAGTTTTCATGCTAATTCAAATAGTCTTTTGACATGAGAATTTAGTAACTGGACCCCAAGTGAAAGGTAATAATAAACGTCTAGGTAATAAATAAGGGGGGAGTTTTCTAGAAGGATGCCAGAGAGATTATTATTAAACCCTTTCCTATACAAAATGATCTGGGAGAGAGGATTGACAGCAACTGGTGACATTAACAGATGGAGGAGGAGGAAGAGGAAATGGAAGATGTATTTAAAGGCTAAGTGAGAATAAAAGAAAATGAAAATGTAGAAGGAGGTCCCAAGGATGGAGAAAGAAAGTAAAAAATAAAACAGAACAAAGGAACAAGAAAGAGAAGCAAAATACTTGCCAAACGTTTCTCAGAAAATTAGGAAAATTAGGCTTCCTCCCTAGTTTTTAAGATGTAATTTAGCATATTTCAGGGACATGTACTGGTATTCATTGTGATGAAAAAAACTGACAAGGTTTAGTATCTTGGAAGACACAAGGATGGAACAGAAAGCAAATCTGATGAATGGTTGCAGTGTAGGAAAAGAGCAAAAGCAGCCTGTAAAACATGGGACTGAGCAGCATCAAATAACTCCGTGGAGTGTAACAGCTCCTTTTCGGGTCCTGGTTAAACAGTAAGGCTGCCTGCCCTTCCAGGCACATTGTCCTCACAAGACACTCACACATAGGGAAGCTCCAGTTAGGAAATAGGGGAAATCATAGAAGCAGAAGGCTGATCGAACTTAAAATGGAATTTCACAAGAGTCAACAGGCCTGAGTCCTGGGTTTCAAAGAAGTCAGTCATTTCAGGCTATGTTTAACTAGGTTGGATGCAGCAGTAATTCTGAGAAGGGCTGTTACAGAGTCCACGTGATGGGGTGAGGTTTTGACCCCCTTGATATCAACCGGGAAGTTAAGATTTTATGCACTGTATATTTGCAGATAAATAATTCTGAATTATTTAGGGCGATCTTAGAGTTTATAACAAGTAATTAAATGAAATGAAGTAAATAATCATTGACCTTGACCATCTGGTTTTATGGCTGCAGTATTTTCAGAGACAAACTGGCCTCCTGAGGAAGGAGTATGTCATATCTCATGTGACATCTAAACCTGGACTGAGCAAAGTGCCAGAAAATGCCCTTTTAAAAGATAATCCTGTCCTGACAGATGGATGGAGTGGAGAGCAATAATAATAATAATACTACTACTTTTTATTGATATATGATCTGCTTATAACAGATAATAGCTCTTTTTGTTTTTAATTTATCCAAGTCCTACAGTTCAATATAATACATCTATTGAAGTCATGGGGGATTGCACAGGCAATCCTGAGGACAGAATTAGGCCCCATTATTCTCTCCTTCTTCGCTTGTTCAGTTTAGGCACCTCTCTCAGTGTTTAGAATGTTTAAATTCAATCGTACTCAGGCATGTCCTTCTCTTCTTGGACGTAAGGATTAGAAAGCATTAGATCCAAAAGCAAAACTTTTATGAATATGTTTTCAGCAATGAAAATGCATTCAAAAGGATACGACAATGAGCTGAAGTATCAGTGTTCCAATGAAAACAAAAGTTCTTTGAAAATGTTTCGGCACGTCTGAAAAGAGCATGACATGGGCTAATTTATTTACCGCTTTTAAGCCTTTAAATCTGCACTGGGCTTTTGCTCATTGTCAGTCTCCCAGATGCATTTCTTACAGAAGGTATATACATGTCTGTAGCAGATCAGAGAAAATAATTGTGAGTCGTGATAGGGGGAAAGGGACTGTTGACTCTGCACTTCTGTTGGTTTAACGACCCAGAGAACAGAGATATGATTGAAACATGAAGTCTGGAACACCCTTATAGTTTGCTCTGAGATTGTTCACGTTGCTAGTAAAGCTTTTATTGGAAATAAATGAGTATTCTATACTTAACATTAAAGAAAGAGACTAGGAAGTACAGTTCTGAGTATTTGGCAGATGCATAATTACCTTATGAACTGTATGAATTGCCTCTTTTTTTTTTAAAGTCAGAACATGTATTTGCTTGAATTGTTGGGTTAATGTCACAGCAGAGAGGATCTAAATTTATATGGTCTTAAGAAGTTAAATCTTAAGAAGTTAATTCTTAAGCAGCTAATGTCTAAGCTTTTTAAGTTTCCTAATCAGAGTGGCTGTAGACCCTGCATATAATGAAAAAAGCTGAAGGAAAAGGAAGGAAGTGAATAGAAACCTTTCTATGATCACAACAAATTCCGGGAAAGGAAGGAAGAAATCCTAATTCTCAGTTGTTTGAGGAATCTTACCCAGCGGCTTACATAGCTTTTGGCTCATAAGCAGGAGTACTTTTCCGAAGAATTATTGAGATGACATTCGAGCTGTGGATTCTAAAATCTAACTATATCCTTCCCTCAAAGTACGCTTTTTTGTACTTTTCCAAATCAGATAATTGTGTTTCATTTTTCTCCGGTGTTGGCATTGTAGGCAAATGGCACGCGAGCAGCTGGAGTGTCTTCATCTGAAGCACCATAGGTCCGGCTATAAGGTGGCCCATTTTGAAGTGCCTGTGAGTGAACCTGGAAATTTAGAGAGAAGAGATGCCATCCACAAGTAGATAGCCTAAACCAGGAACCTCAGCTAACCTTTTCTACGCTAAGCTACGTAACAGCTACCTGTAAGAGTGCACAGTGGTGTGTGATGTAACCAGGGTATCTACGCACACCGTTGTGAAATGGACTCAGGACTGCTGTTAGAAGAGTATTTGCAGTTAAAAGGTACCAGCCTGCTCTGAAAATGGGCTCGGCGTTTGAAGTTGCAAAAGAATCTTATGGGAACTCCTTAGGAGCCCTTACGAGTTATACTTAAAACAAAACAAAGTATCTTTGGTTGTATCAGCATCTGTTTGTGGTGTATAGTATTGAAGAAAATCCATTTATACCGAAGGGTAAACCGTCTGTCCTTATGGACCTGCTAAACTCTGCCTTTGTTGTAGTATGTGCAGAAAAAGGGTTACCTGAGATAAACTCGGCCAGCCGGCACGGGTGCAGCCACAAAAGCTTCGGCTGTGCCACCCCCAGACCCTCCAGCCCCTTCAATAACGACCCCTTATTGAAGCCCCGCCTTGCCTTTGCTGCTCCAGACGAAATTCTCGTTTCCCTGGGAGATTTTCCTGATGTAATGGGCAGGGTCCTGCTGATGTGTGCAGTTCTGTTCTGCTGAGTCTTCCCTAGCACAAGCAGCTCAGTTTTAAAGAAGAATGCACTACTTTTTACCATCAGGTAAAGATTTAACACTGGCTTTCAAAGAAATTCCCAGAGCAAAACTTTCATCAGCTAGATGGGATCCCAGTCATAATTTTATGGGTATTTAAAGTCCTGGTAATATTACTATAAGAAGCATGCCCATGCAGGATCCAATCACAAGAGAAAGAATTTTACAAATACTTCTAAGCATGGAGAAAATATTTAAAAGTTAACTGTATTTATATTTAAAATCTAACTGTGTTTGGGAAAGAAGATAAAAGATGGAGTTTCCAAAAATTATCTCTGCATATATCTGCTGTGGTATTATATGGTATATATATATATAATATGGTAATATTTGATAGAGAGGCACTGGCCCCATTTTTGGAAGATAAACATAAGCATGACTCCCTTACATTTGGAATAATTGTTCATTTATTTCTAAATTTCATGACAATTAGAGGAAATTATGACAGTTTTAAAATCTGCATCAATCTTAGTAAAAAAGCTGATGATTTCACAACCAATCCATAATATCTAGTCCAATGTTAATATTCCAGAAACCCCAGACACTGGATCAGATCCTGAAGTGCTTGATTACTATTTTTATGCACTGTAATCAATAGGAATATTGCTTGCACTCAGTACTTTGTTGGCATAGCTAGAATAAAGCATATTCGATTGCTGAGAAAGACAGAAGACAATCTAGGTTGTGCAGCTGTAAGATTAAAAACTTTTCAAAGTGCAATAAGCTTATCCTTCTCCGATGAAATGAATAGCACTATGAGATGGCAATTGTCGTATTTCAGCCAATACTTAGAATAAAAGATTATTCATTTGTTGTAGGCATCATAATGTTCATAAAATTTATCTGATTCTGTCATTCTGCTTTTATTGTTAGCCTTTGTCACTGTTCTTTAAAAATGTAATTACGTTCAGAGAAATGAAGTTCCGATCAAAACATTTCACATTTCAAAAAACTTGGACAAAAACAAACCACAGGCCAATCCTTCACATCTTTAATTGGTGCAGTATGTGATGATTAATGCTGTGATACTTGGGCTTAGATAAAATCACCAGGTTTTGGTACAAGAATGTTTTAGTTAAGGAAGTAGCCATATTTAAATAGGTAGTAAGAACAGCTTAAGCTTACAGTTGGTGTGAACACAGCAGTTGCACAACCAAAAAGTGTGTTCTGACATAAATCAGTAACTGGTTATGTGAATAAGCATTAAGGCTGGAGGATAAAGATCGTACCCTTCCTTTCAGGAAGGCCTTCTCCATCCTGTTTCTGTCTTCCTTAAGAACTCAGTAAAGCCACCTGATAGACCAGAAAAAACATAACCTTAAGTCTGTATTGCTTGATTTGACTTCTTTCTAACATAGGCAGCTTCCTTGATGACCCATTTTCAGGGTTTGCTTTGTCTTGGCTTGGATTCATTTTTCTTTTCTTCTCCCCCACCCCTTCTTTACTTGCAAAGTGTTTTTGCTCAGCTGTCATTTCCATTCTTTGCTTAAAATGGTGACAACAGTCTGTAATTACAGTGATGGAATAAAGTTAAAAGAAAAAATAATGGAATGACAGTATTAATTCCCAGGGAAATTACTGGGCTAAACCAGCTTCTAAGCAAAGGTCCTTTAAATTCCCCATGGATAAAATGAACGTAGGTTTATGTCAATAAACTAACTCATGGATACAGATTCCCTGGGAGTTTTCTGGGTCCAGGAGTGTTGGCTCACAGCCTGGAGCAGTTAGGAACATAAAGGAGTGGAACAGGGCTGCACTTTCTGCACTGACCTCCAGGAGTGTCCTTAGCTGCAGTGGGACCTGTTCAGGGGAGTGGTGAGGAGCGTGAGAGGTTCAGATCATTTCCTATCCTGTGCTGTACCTCCAGCACGATCTACAGAGCAGTTGTGACTTTTAAGCAAGGAGATGACCTAAAGACTCTGTCCTGCTAAAGTGTCTGTAAAATGATGAGCAATCGGGACATCAACAGATGCTTGGTGAAGATCGTGGAGCTCTTATGAGAGGTTGCCTACGCCTTCTGGTACATAAGACCGAGGGCAGCAGCTGGATATAGCACAGCTTGGTCGCTCTTTGGGTTGGCACAGCCTGCGTGTCAGAAGGCAGTGTCCCTTCTGAATCCCCTCATGTGGTACACGTACAGTGTGTGCGTATCTCCGCAGCTGAGCGCAGCGGCTGTATTTCCCTCTCTTTCCGTAGCACAACAAACCCCTTTTCTCACCATGGCAGCCCAGGCACCGATAGAGTAATTGGCCCTTGCCTCTGGACGGCGCCGGAGAACCCGCTGCCTGGCTATTCCCCGCACAAGAACAGTTGTTAGATTGGCTGCGTTGCTTGAGTTCATCCTTCACAACCATCCGTGGGTGGCTGTCTAGAAAGAAACAGCATTCTCAGAGGCAAGTATAATTATGCCTTACTATGTTTAAAAGCACACTATTGTTGATAAAGGTGATTAGGTGCTGAAAACATGGTTTGCTCCTGACATTGAATAAAGGTAGGTAGTACATGCCTATATTTCACGGGTGGATGTTCACACAAATCAAACTGAATGTGAACTGGATAAAATTCTTGTAGGGGGAGAAAACTGCATCTAGATTAAGGGTTTAATTAGAGCCTGTATGAAAGACAGGACTGTATTTTTTTCCCATTTATATCACTATCACTAAAAAGTGGTGCCTCTTAAGATTTTTCATTCTGCATATGCCATAGTAGATTATTGCCCCTATATACCCTGCTTAAAATTTGAGTCTGTAATGCTTAAAAAATGACATTTTGGCCACCAGAGGGCAATGATTTCTTCTGTTTCTTGAAAACAGAAGTAATCTATTTTGAATGAAAGTCAGATGTTAATATAACCCCCTGACATTTTTGAGCTTTGTAGTATGGATATTTTCACCTCTAAGTTCAAAACTGGCTGCTGTTTGTAGTGACTCAGAAGTCTTCACTTGTGATGGTTAATTGGTGTATGTGAAGAAATTTTTGGTTTTTTCTGTTCTTTTTTTAGGTACAGATGTCCACAGCACAGAATTGATAGTTGGCCCCTGTTCCAGCATGTCAACTAAGATAAAATGAAAACATTTATGGGAAAAGTAGACAATATATAACATGAAAAAATACCCTCTCAACATTCAAGGTTTAAAAAAAGTCCATTCCTTGGGTTTCCTTTATCATTAGCATTTACATTTATCTACCTGTCTCTCAATCTACACAGAAACATCTAAGCTGTCTACATTTCAATTGAATAGATTTCATTTTTACTAAAGAGCATATTATAATTATTTTCATATGTAATATCTGAATGTGAATCAATTTGAATAATATTTGTTATATGCTGCTGTTGTGGTTTAGCCCCAGTTGGCAACTAAGCACCATGCAGCCGCTTGCAGCTGCCCATTAAGTTATTTTTTCTAACTGGATTTTGAGTCTTTATCACAGCTTTCAATTAAAATCTCAGTAGAAAGAGTTAGGAGCTATTCAGGGAAAAACTATCGAAGGATGTTATCTCTGTCTCGTAAACAAATTTCATGCCAAAATGAAGATTTAGCAGACAAGCTGCCAGAAAGCTGCTGGTTTTCTTGCCACAAAGCTCCTAGAGATATCACTGAATAACTGTGGTCAGCAGATCTGCAGCCTTTTCAGATTTTTCAAGTATTTTGGTTGAGGGCACTCTTAAAGCATGCATGCCTAATGGATTCATTCTGAACAATGTTTATTCATCTTGGCCTGTTTTGCAGTTTCTGAGTGGTCAGCTGTCGCATCGCGGTGACCAGGCTCCCAAAAATCAGGCCACTTGACTGAAGTGGAGCACACATATGCATGTCCTTTGAGAGTGATTCTTAGTATTTTGGTGGCATTGCGAACTTGAGCTCTGTGGAACAGATATAAATAGGGCCATCAAG
The DNA here is from genome assembly GCF_000687285.1 of Phaethon lepturus. Lineage (NCBI taxonomy): Eukaryota > Metazoa > Chordata > Aves > Phaethontiformes > Phaethontidae > Phaethon > Phaethon lepturus. Next base: position 37,217 of record NW_010551231.1, on the reverse strand, counting down.
GTTTCTCCAGTATGCCCCTGCTGTTTCTATTTGCACCATCTACTAGAATGTCTACAGACAGAAAGGAGGAGTGTGTCTGCAAGAGAAAGAAGCTTTAGCATCTGCTTTGGAGCAGATGCTCAGCATCATGTGCTACCCAAATTAGCTGGCCATCAGCCTCAACCTTGCTGGAGTCAGCTCCTGTCCTAATATTTGAAAGAACAATCCTTTGCAGTAGGAACTCTTGCTGAGTGACCTGTGGATTTATTAATTACAAATCAAGCTGAGCTGTCACATGAGCCTTCTGTTCCCATGTTCAAAGCCATAAAAGTTTTCACTTAGGAAACATACTTTGGGAGATTCTTCACAGACTTTATTCCTAAAACACAACAGTGATACTGAGGGAAGTTTGGAAATGTATTCGTTGTAGAGAAGGTCGACAGATTGCTGGAAGAAAAGAAGAGCGCAAGCATTTAGACTATTAGTGATTTTCAGACTTACCAGAGTAGTTCGTAGTTGACATGTCAGGTTTGAAATTTTTAGCCGCCTTTGTCACCTGAGGCTGAAGTCTATATAAGACTGATTGGGTCATCCCTGGCTAGGTTGTGTGCGCAGCCTCAGTGCACATACATAGATTTAATTCTATGTAATGTGATTCATAAATTTTCCACACTAGGACCAGCTCTGCTCCTGCAGCAGAAAGCTAATGCAGGAGTACTGAACACTGTTTGCAAGTATTCTGAAGGGCAATCCCCAAATGCTGGGCAATCTCTTCTGGGAAAGTAGCTGTTTTTCTGCTTTTCATGTCCATCCCGTAACGCAGCGAGCCCGGAAAGGCAGGAGCACTAAGTACCCGGTAGGAGCCTGCTGCAAGGGGCAGGCAGAGAACAGAGAGGGCTCTAAGTGGCTGCTTGATCGAATTCTCCGTGTATCCTGCAGAAGTTACAACAAATCAGTTTGTGAAATATCCCAGTTTGTTTCACTCCACTGAAAAGCTAAGTCAAACCTGGAGGAATCAGCTTGGTTGTTTTTAAATTATGAGTACTTGACAATGTAGAAAGGTCACTTGATCTATTACTCAATCAGTATTGACTCTTGTTCCCTCCACCACAAAGAGCCAGGTAATAGGTGCTTAGTTTAAGTAGGTCCACAAAATGCCGTCACAGTCTAAGGCCGTTGCAACACTCCATCGCAACGTATAACCTTAATTAAGTGACCCAAAACAACAGAAAATTGCAGTGAGTGAATAGGAAATCTCAGTCTCTGAGGCCATCACAAATTAGGACATGGCTTAAAAGTGGGATCCTCTGGAAGTTTTCTTTAATTTGTGAAACATTTGCCTTAAAAAAAAATACTGACTCAAGTGCTTTAAAACCTGGATTGGTTTGCAGCCTGTGTGGCAACTTAAGGATCAACATTTTATTTAAAAAAAAAAACTAAAACAGGATTTGTAGGCGGTGGAATAACATTTTCTGAAATTCTAATCACTGAGATTGTTGGAGGGGCTAGGTTTTTTTATTCACAAAAGCTTTAGGTACAAGATATCTGTGATAATCAGGCTGTTGTTTATAGAATATATTTGATACATCTAATTTTCTCCATGTAAGATTGAAAATGTTGATACAGTTTGATAGCCTGGAATATCTCGTCATATCAGTTTAGACTGTAGGCCAGATCCTGTTCTCCTAAGTCTTGTCCGAGCCAGAATGCAAGCATATGCATTCCCCTTATACCTCCAACAGCAATTCAGCCCTCAGGCCAGTGTGCATAATCCTTTAAATACATTTCTGCTTGTCTAAAAGTTCCTATGACATCTGAAGTATGTCATAGAATCATAGAATCATTTAGATTGGAAAAAGCCCTTAAGACCACTGAGTGCAGCCGTTAACCTAACACTACCTAGACCACCACTAAACCCTGCCCCTAAGTGCCATGTCACCCATAAGCACCCAGAAACATTATTTTCTAGAGAGATAAGTTTCTCAGCTTCATGGCTGTTCGGGTTTAGGCTGTGTTCTGACCCAGAAAAGCTGCCAAAATCAGTAACAGGTGAACCTACAACTAAATTTCTGGTGGCATCCTTTAAGTCATAGCAAGGTGAAAAAGGCCTTTTTCCTGGGGATGGGACCTGGTGGGGTTGCTAGAAAGAGAAAAGGGACACTGTGAGTCTTCTTTAGCCTGTCCAGGACCTGTCCACCCATTTCCTCAATCTTAAAATGTAATTAAGATGAGTTAGATGACAATGCCCTTGTTTTTATGTAGTTTTTCCCCAACGGTAGTGTCATGCAAAAGGAATATAGGTTTCCAGGAGCAAGAGCTACCTTCCTGGGTCGCACCCCACTAGAAGGGCAGGGAACCTGACACCACCTCCCCTCTCTGCAGGTGCGCTCGCCTTAATGTACGCGATGTGTTTACATCTAGTCACACTGATTTTTTTTTCAGCAGGCACCAGAAATATATATATACGCCAGTGCCTAAATTAGTCATTCTGGGGGTGGGCTTACATTCTGTAACAAAAAAAGAGCAGATTAAAATAAATCAGTGTAAAGAAATAGATTCAGAATATTAACTATGCATTAACATTCCGGATACTTAATTTAAAAAGATTAAAGCTTTTCTCTACAGAGCAAAACAACACAGAAACCCTGAGGCATTCC
>NW_010551231.1:25152-34569 GCF_000687285.1 Phaethon lepturus | reverse complement strand
CCTGACACTTTTTAATGGTAGGAAAAATGAATTAAAATCTGTTTGCGGTACCTGGTGATGTCAAGAAACCAATGCGTGCTGATATTATCCCCACTATTTTTTTGGTATGTAGGCACACCAATTGCAACTTTCTCAGTCCTGTCTTGTGAGAATGAGTTTTGCTGTGTCTGCAAGTCAGCCTTTGTCATGGCTACAACTACATTTTTTATGTCTTTTACATGTAATAAATGAATGACAGACCAATTCTGTAAGTGATTTTTGGAGTGTTTTTCCAGAACTAAGTAAGAACACAGTCTCCTAATAGGGTATTATGCAGTAAGTTTATACAATACATATGGAATACTCCGTTTTAATAGATTGCTTTTGCTCTCGTGATTACTCTGGTCTAATGTTCAAAGTGGGAAAATGGTTTCTCAAGTGAGTTAATCCCTATTCCTTTTGAAAGAATCAAAAAGGGAGATCTCATTAGTTTATGAGTCATAACGTTGACTATGTCTAATTAGATAGCTGGTTTGAGAGAGCACCATAGACTGAAATTGACTGTAATTTTATTTTGATTGACAAATTATTCACTTGCTGCAGAATAATAATAAAAAGCCCCATAAAAATAAAATGAGTACTATATCAACATTTGGATACTAGCAACTACTGCTTGTCTGGAATTTTGTGATGAACATTGGCTTTTTTTGTTTGAAATTGATGACTTATTGAATCAAACTTTTTAATGGCAGTGTATAGTTTTACTAAAACTCTGATCATGGAAAGCTTTCCAGATCCATTAAGGACTTCCTGTGCTTATAAACACATGGAGCTTCCAGGTAGCCCCCAATCCCAACTCAAATATTTAGACACCAAAGGAACTTTTAGGCAAGCACAAAAGTATTTAAAGGATTATGCACACAGGTAGGATTGCTGTTGGAGGTATAGGGTGAGTTCATACACTTGCATTCTGGCTCAGGCAGGATTTAGAAGAACAGGATCTAGCCTACAGTCTACACTGTGATGTGACAAGATATTCCAGGCTATCAGACTGTATCAACATTTTCAGTCTTACCTGCAGAAAATTAGATGTATCAAATATATTCAGATTGAGCAATAAACTGAAATAGAATCACTTTAGGTAGGAAAGTCTTGAAAATGCTTAATATTTTGTTAATTTATACTCCCCCCCACCGTGGTGCCAAAAAGCTAGTGTTATTGTTGTAAGGGTCTTCATACCATAGTGACCTGAAGAGGTAAGTAAGATTCCCCTAAGGTAATCCACTATAGTGGAAATTGTTACTATAGCTTGAAGATTGCTATTTGTTTTCTAGCCCTAAAAATGCAAAAAGCATGGCTCCTGTGTTTTAGCTATAGCAGTATGCCTGAAACATGACTGATCCACTTAAACCATGATGCTTTCTGAATTCTGTACAGCATGTTTATCTGTGTGCTCGCATCTCCTCATTCTGTGTTACAGTAAATATAGCGACTTCCTACTTTTTGCATTTTCACTCTTATGTAGTGTCCGTAGGGACTGAAAAACTCCCCTCAAGGGATGTAGCTGCAGCAAGAGGACAGCGAGAGAATAAACAGATTAGTGAGGAAGAGGGAAACTGCAGTAATCTTTTTTGTTGTGAGTATATGATTTAAGATTTCTTTGGCACAAGAATATCTTAACAGCTATACTCATGCCAGATCATGCAAGGAACGTGAAAAAGACGACAAAATTTCAGTGCCAGTGTAACTTCAGGATTTTTCACTTAAGTAGGTACTCCACAGGAGAAGCAGTCTCTCAGGCAGGCAGAGCCCAAAGTTACACATGCATTACTGCACATTTGTAACCACATATGCAAATCCTTGCAGTTGGATTGGCTGATGAGGACTGTTTTGCATAACCACAGTATGATTTTCAGCCTGTAACACGTGAATCTCTTCCTTCTGACGGTTACTTGTCACCAGTACCTAATGAAAGTGCAAATATGTGTAACAACTGGGATTCTGGAAATCTCTGGCTTTATACTCATTGAGATACAGACAGCAGTTTGGTTCCAGTTTTTACTTTTATTGGTTGCAGAGAGTGAGGAGCAGGGCTCGTCTCACTGACGGGCTGCTCCTCGCAGCGGTGAAAGCCTGGCTTTGGGCACTCGCAGAGCGAGCGAGCACTGGTTTTGTCAAGAGAGTCATCATCTTTCAGAAGCATTTTACCAAAAGCATTTTGCCAGAGGCGTTCTGCTTAGCAGGAGATTTGTCTGGGGAGGCATTCCCTGGAAGCATTTTCCTTGCAGGGCCTTGTCTGTAGAATTGCTCCCCGGAGGCTTTTGCCCAAGCACAAAGACTTATTTATGTCACAATTTTAATGTTTAAAAACATTTTCTTTTTTGGTATGATTTTTTTTATATATATAAAAAAGAGACTAACTATAGTCTATTTTATATATAAATTGACCGATGTAACATATGTCACAAATAGGTTTTGCCAACTAGCTCTTCAATTTCAGGTTTCTAGCGATGTGCTAGCTACAAAAATGGCCATTTCAGCTTCCCACTTCTTTCATTTAGAGCAAACCCACTGCTGCCTTCTCACACTCCAGATTGCATATAGAGCCCCAGAATTGTCCTACCCTCAATGCACACACATAGCACTCATTTCTGCTGATAGGAATCACACATACAGTCCAAGCAGGAAGATACCATTCTACATATAGTTCTCTCAGGCAACAGAACAAAAATGAAATTCATGTTCTCATTTTGGGCTTCCTATTTTTCTTGAAAATAATCTTCTGGGTGAAATGTTCTATTGTAGTTTGCGGTCTCTAAAAACTCATTGGTCACCTTTTAGTGAGCATGAAATGTCTTTGCTCTGTTTTTAGCATTTGATGCTTTTGCGGAAAATGTGTATGCGTGTGGTGACAATTACTAAGTAAAGCTTGCAAGTGAAATGCCCACCTGCTGGATTCCCTTGCTGGCTGGGTTTACAGTGCCTTACTCCACTGATTTCAACAGACTCACTCACACCATTACAAATGAAGAATTAAGGAAAAGCTTTCAGAGTAGGAAACAGAGCATCTCCTTTGTGCCTTCTGAATCGCCTGAAATATCTCACAGGGTGTAATCTTTGAGGTATTTAAATATATGGAGGCAGGGAGACAGCCCGTGTGCTCAGAACTGGGTACCTCCTAGAGGTATCTACTCTTTGCTGCACTGGACTCCTAAGAGTTTTTACTCTCGTCTCTGAAGCAGTTAGCTGTAGTTAATGCTTTAATTTGGGAGACAAAGTGCAGTCAAAACGGTAATTCTCTTTTCAGTGTGCTGTACGGGAGTTATGTTTTAGACAGCTGCATCTTTTCATTGCTGCGCAGCGTTTACCATCAGCCTTCCCAAGATGCTCTTGCCCTATTTTCAGAAGTTTGCCTTGAAGTACTACTGATTTTCTTTGCCCTTGAATGTTATGCATTATAAATATGATTTGCTTAGAAGTTTGTAATGCCTTTTTATCAGTGGTTGGTATGACTGTGCAGCTGTTCAGCAATTACATACATACTATGGAGCTGAGCAAAAACTTTAAGACATGAAGCATTTCTAGGGAAGTTTGGTAATTGAAAAAAACCTGGCTTAAAAGTGAAACCTCAAATACTGAAAAATGGAAAGAGACTTGTCTCTGAAAATGTTATGATGGTTTTGAATGTCACTGCATTTGAAGGAATATCCACAAGGAGAGTGCTGGGCTCAGCACCAATTTAAATCATGCTCCCTCCAGTAGAGGAAATTAATTTTAAATGTCATCTGTTTAATTGTTTGTTATGCCTAATTAAAAATGGTAATTTATTTGATTTATTTGTAGCATACCTAATATGTTGCTTTATTAAAGAAATGACAGAAATTTGATTTCTAATTATAATGACTAGGGATTTCTTAAAGTAGTTTTTCAAAATGTTTATTCTTGGACAAAATTAAGACCATTTTGGTAATGCGGAGTTCTATAATTCCTGAAAGATGGATAATGGGCAAAGGGAGCATTATATCTTAATGACAAAGTATTCCTGCTTTATAGATGGTAAGCATGATAAAAAGTAAATGTTGTTTCTTACCTTCAGAAAGATTTAGCAACCAGTCCCCTTATTTATTTTCACAATGACTTAGCCACAGAGCTTTTATTTTGGTCTGGGACTCACAGCACAAGGAAGGCTCATTGTGTTGGGGAGACTAGAACTGAAGTGGCACTTGTGCTGGAACAGTAGCTGTAAAGGCTGAGGTTGGAAAGCAATATAAATCTGAAACAATGTATTCTGGAGGAAGAGGTAAATGTTCATAAAAATTAATAAAATGTTCCAAGAGCTGTTTAATGTAGCTGTATTTAAGAAAAAGAAATTGATTAGATGAGATGGACATTTTTCACAAGAACATCTTCAAAATGATGTGGAAAGGGCAGAAATACAGATAAGGTTTTTAATCTCCTTGCTGATGTGAAATTGACCTTTTTAGCTGGTTGATGGACTGATGTGTGCTTCAATTTTTATTTTTTTTTTCCACAAATACGCTAACAGCATATTGCTAAAATATGTTGAGTTTTCTAGATGGTGAAGAGTGTCATTCTCCGTAAGGTGCTATTTCTGTATAAGAAAAAGAGAAGGAAGACTTGGAAGACATCTTTCACTTTCCTGGTGGTCTTTAGGGCTAGTGGTGCCCCTCATGTGAGAACGCCACGTACCTCTGGAAACTGGACCTTAGCAGACAAGTGCACACGTGCCTTACCTTATTCCCTGCCCATATTATGAGATCAAAATCAGGATGTATGAGGAGCCAAGAAATTCCTTGGCATTTTGCTAGTGAGGGGTAAAACTGGAGCTGCTGCAGAATGGAATGGATTCCCTTACCAACAGGAACCAGACCTCAGTTCTTGCTGTGGTCTATTCCCACACTCTGTGCATATGCATACATACATAATTTAAGAAATCGTGGGAGTTTTTGTCTTAGTTCAATACAAATTCCCCGTTTTCTGCTGTTGCTTGCCCATACAGTTGGAAATCTCTTTATTTACTATGAAATCTTTCATGTCTGTTTGCTTTTTAAGGTTCAGCAATATTTTGTAAATGTCCTTTATCATTTTCATGACTTGTTGAATGAAATTTAATATAACTTCTTTCCCCATGGGAAGTCTTAGAGAAAGTAACCCCAACACCGACTGTGCAAGTGCAATTCCTAAGGCAGCAACAAAATCTGTACAGGTTTAGGATCTTACATGTTTGCAATGATTGTGTTATATTTACTTTCCTCTGTCAGGATGCACAGAAGGACTAAAATTAGGTCAGATAATGCATACTTCCATTTACATTCTAAATTTAAACAAGGTTTGAGACAAATATTTGCTGGTTCTTTGGTACACAGAAAGATATCTGAATATGGTTGAGGCTGTGACTTTAATCTAAGCTCTCTCTGCAGTCACTGGAGACAAACAAGTCTCCAGTAGAGGTTTATCAGTCCATTTACATGCAAATTACCCAGTGGAGGTTCCTGTCTCTCTTCATGAACTACAGAGAGCACTGAGGACAACTCAAAGCTCAGTCCTGTCACCAGTAAGAGGGGATGAACCAGCCTCCTGCTCAAAGCAAGGTCATCTATGAGATCAGTTCAGTTGCTCAGGTCTTTATCAGGTCTTGTAAACCCCAAGAATGGAGAGAGACCCTCTGGGCAGCCTGTTGCCTTGCCTGTCTATCCTTATGGTGAAAAAGTTTATCCTCATATCAGTCTGAACCTTTCTTGTTTCAACTTTTGCCTGTTGTCTTTCACCCTGCCACCATGCATGGCTGTGGAGTCTGGCTGCATCTTCTGATGCTGGAGGACTCTTCAGTTCCTCTTGATCCAATTTTGTTCCAAGCTGAAAAATGCCATCTCCCTCATCATCTCCTCACAGGGCAAGAGCCTCAGCTCCAAACCATCATGGTAACCCTTTGCTGAACTTGGTCTGGTTTATCTATATCTGTCTTGTAGCGGGGACCCAAAACTTCTCACAGTATTCCAGATGAGGTCTAACAAGTGATGAATGGAGGGTGATAATCCCTTCCCTTGATCTACTGCTCCTGTTACTACAGCCCAGGATGCTGCTGCACCTCTTTGCTGCCAGGGTACTGCTGGCTTATGCTGCTGTCTTCCAGAGCCCCCAAGGCCTTTTCCAGAGAGCTTCTTACCATTCATCCCCACCTGTATTGCTGCAAGGAGCTCTTCCTTCCTAGGTGCAGGGATTTCTGTTTGTCGTTGTTGAATTTCATGAGGATCCTGTTGGCCTGTTCCTCAAGCCTGTCTAGGTCCCTTTATATGACCACCCTGCCCTGCAGCACACCCACTGTTTCCCGCAGTTTGGTGTAATCTGCAAACTTGATGAGACTGCACTCTATCATCTCAATGACCTGCAGGTCACCAGTAAAAATGTTAAATGGGATGGGTCCCAGGATAGATCCCTGTGGTAGTCAACTTGTTACTAGCCTCCAGATGGGGTATGGCCCTTTAATCATGACCCTCTCCTGATCGTCCAACTGGATTTTTATGTCTTCAGTTCACCACCAGATTGTAAATACAAGATCGGATACAAGAATGTTGTGGGAGACAGTGTTGAAAGCTAAAGTCAAGGTTAATGGCATCCCCTGCTCTCTCCTCGACCACCAACCCAGTCACTATATTGTAGAGAGCAATCAGGGTGGTCAGGCACAATTTGCCCTTGGTAAATCCATGCTGACTGCTTCCAGTCATCATCTTCTTCATGTGTCCAGAGATGTAATCCAAGAAGACTTGCTCCATGATTTTTCCAGGGACAGAGGTGAGGCCAATCTGGACCTAGACCCTTTTTTTGCTTTTTTTTGAAGCTGGGGTGCAACATTTGCTTTCTTCCTGTCATGGCGCACCTCTCCCAGTCTCCATGACCTTTCAAAGGTGATAGAGAGTGATTTTGTAAGGATATTGGCCAGTTCTCTCAGAACCTTTGGCTGCAGCCCAACAGAGTCCATGAGTGTGCACAGGATGATTTATCTCAAGTAATCCCTGACTTGAGTCTCATCCACCGCAAGTTGTTTTCTTCTCTGAACCATTTCACTAAGCAGAGAGGCCTGAGAAACCTTGTTGGTGAAGACTGGAGAAAAGGCGGCATCAAGTATCTTTGCCTTATCTCTGCCTGTTGCTACTAAATCACCCACCCCACTGAGCAATGAGGCCACATTGTCCTTGTTCAGCATTTTGCTCTGAAAGTATTGGTATAAGCAATTTTTGTTGCTTTTGATGTGCCTTCTAGTCTAGATGAGCTTTGGCTTTTCTGACACCATCCCTGCCTGCCCAAGCAATATTTTTAAATTCCTGTACTCGGTCCCTGCATCCTCTTACTGTATATTGCCTTTTAATGTTGCTAAACCATAAGTTCCCTGCTCTGTCATGCACAACTTCTGATAAGCTTGCCGGTCTTCCTAAATATTAGGAAGGATTGCTCTTGCACTTGTAGGATGCTGGCTGAAAGACCCACCAGCTTCCCTGAATTCCTTTACTTTTCAGAGCTGCCATAGGATCACACCCAGCAGTTTCCTGAATAAGTTGAAGCCTGCTGGTCTGAAGTCTGGGCTCTGTACTCCGCTATCTTACACTAGATACAAAGAAATATAAAGAGTCCAGCACAGTTTTCCAGTTATTTGTTGCTTTCAGCATTAAATATCTTTATCTTATTTCTAGTTCTAATTTTTTACTTTGCTCATTTTAGCTACTGGATCATGTCACGAATTTATTTATACAGGAAATAAGTTTTCTGTCAGTGGAAGAAATTAATGCATTAGACTATCAAATCACCTCCCAATCTTTAGTAGCTGAATGCACTCTTATCTCAGCTGCAAGGCACTAGCATTAAGAAGCAGCTGTACTAACAGGTGACTCATACAAGCAGGTGGAAATTATCTGAGATACAAGAAACTTTCCCTGAAGCAGATATAATCAAGTATTAGAGCAGAGATGATAGTTTTTAGAGAGCTGCTGCTGATGTAGTTGGTTGAAGGGAAAAAAAGCTTAGGTTTCTATTGTGTTATTGTTTGAGTTAACAATAAAATTCAAAACTCAGGGAGTAAGTAAGTTTTGACTCTGTAGAGCATCTGTTGACTAATCAAACCAAGTATTCCAGACTCTACATTCCAACTGTTCTCTAGATTGAATGTTTACAATCAATAAAAAGGGTAACATATTTTTCACATTTTGAGAGTGCAGTACTTAACTTGCTGCTTTTTGTGTTCTAAACAGATAAAACAAATTAACCCATTCTGACTCTACATCTGGAATTTATAATTAATCGGTAGGTTTGAGCATGTTAATTTTTTTTCTTAGATTTCATTTCTGCAGCAGGTATGAGCTAAAGTGAGATAAGATGTGGAAATTGATGCAGTGTTAGAAGAATCTCAAGTGCTTCTTATTTCTTGAGTATGTGTGGGCGTTTATATGGAAGTTTTAAAAAAGATGTGTGTGAGAAGATCACGTTTCTGATCATCTGTTTGGATCTGATTCTTCATCTGCTGCTTTCAGGTAAAATTCCATGTCTGTGAAAAGTTTTCTTGACCTTAATAAGCACTTGGATAGTGAACTTACAGTCTGGGGCTTGAGCCTTATGTTTTCTGAGTAGTCAGTTTAGGGAACAAAGGAAATATGCATTAGTTTTTTTTTATAGCTTCAAGAATTATGGTAAGGAGAGGCTGATGCTCACATCACATGAAAGCCTGATTGTTAATTATCCTTCTGGAAGTTTGTTCTGTAGAGCTGAGATTTCCAGCATCTATGGTGAAATGGTAGCATGGAGACAACCCAGTAATTTCCGTACAGAAAGGCTTCTTGGCGTCTCCTTCTGTATTGTGTGACATGCATTCATCCAAACCGTAAAACAGAGGTCTGAAGAGGGTTTTTCTGTATGTTTCTTTGCCTTTAGGAAAAATTGAGAAAATACCACTAATAATATCAGTAGTTTGCAGTTTGAAGTGAGCAGTCCTGGTGTGGGAGCAGGAAAAGTGATGGTATAGTGTGGCCGGCCTAGCTCTCATGCAAAGATTTAAATCGTCTCCTGTCTAGCCAGCTACCAGTATTTGCTGAGCTTTTTTGTGCCCCTATAACTTAATCCATAGGCCTTAAAGCGATGGTACTACCTGTGCGCTTAGCATTTCCTTCTTGTTGATGTCTCCCTGACTAGAAGGAGAGCGAAGCGTGCCAGAAATGCTGTCCTCTCTCTGTGGGTGCAGTCGTCAGACGCTCCACGCGCTCTGGCCCAGCGGAGCGCGGTGCCGAGGATCTCTCTCGCTGTGGGCAGGATCTCCCCGGCTGTGATCCCACAGGACTGAACGGAGGGGCCGCGGCCCTCGCACCCCACCTGAGTCGCAGAAGCTCAGAGAGGGACTTCATTCTTGGGGTACAGCCACGCTATTCCTCCCGC
>NW_010551231.1:0-25121 GCF_000687285.1 Phaethon lepturus | reverse complement strand
GCCGCGCTCTTCCTCCCGCGGGGCTGTGCCGGGGCGAGCAACCGCGCTCAGTTCTCGCCTACGGTCTCCCCGCGTGTTGGCTGGCGAGGCAAAGCGCCGGACGCGAGGGCCTGGGTTTCTGCAGCCAACTGCGCGTCTGAAAATCAGGTTTTGCTCTGCAGTTGACTGCAGGACAGAAGGGGCTGTGGAGACTCTGTCTGAGGCTTGTGTCCACCAGGCTGTGCAAAGGGTGAGCTAGCCTCGAAGGTGCCCTTCGCCTGGGCACCCGAGATGGTAGCGGGAATCTGGGGCTGCCGGCCACCAGCACAGGCACTGGCAGGAGCTCTGTTTCTACTCTTTTATGTATTCTGTTCAAAACTCTCCTCTGTATATGGAGAAGTGTATTTGAAATGATTCACTTTTTTTTTTTTTTTTGTTACTAGTCTGACTGTGACACTTGTATATATAAACCCGAAATTTTTCTCTCTCTTGAGTAAAAAATTGTTAATTGCTGGCTTAGCCAAATTGAGTGAGTGGAAAGGATATATATTACAAAGTGTTCAGGGAAAAATGCTCGGAAATAACAGGTAAGACTCTGACATACAAACGTATAGAAAATAACTTCATTCAATTGTACGGGGAATTCTGTCAGGCAGAAATTTCCCTTATCCTAACAGGGAATGAAATTGCAATTCTTTAGAAATCTGGCATGGAAGATTTACAGGTTCATTTGGAAACTGCATAATACAACTGGACCCCTTAATTGTTTTCATAAATCTGAAGAGTTATATTTGGACTACCTAGCACAGATGAAATAAGACCTCACACAACCCTCTTATGTACCTAAAGTGGCACTTAGACATCTCAGTCTGTAAAGATGCTCTTGGATCTGTGAAGCTTCTGGTGTCTAATTTTGGCCAGTAAATTTCTCTTAACGTTTACAGTTTTGTGACTGCATTTCCCAATGAGGGCTGCCACCTTGGCAGTTAGCTTATTGCCTACATGTTTGGCAAATAATATTTTATTCATTGTCAAACGTACCTCAACAAGTGAAGACCAGACCCTGGGACCTGTCCCAGCTCAGATACAGTGCAGAGCTGTGCAATTATGTCTGCTGCGCTTGTTTGTTCTCTAGCTTTATGCAACTCATCCACATAGGTTCCTGCTGCCATGGGAGGGTGCGAGAGTCCTCCCTGTCTCAGTCTGGCCAGTGTCTCAGTGTTAGAGTAATCCCTTGGAGGATCTAGTTCAGGCTGTGTGCATGCTGAAGGTGACATAAGAGCCATGTTTCACGCTTTGGCTTTTGCTATAACCTTTTCTGTATTGGTTTCTAACCTAGAGGAAAGGGACTTGAGGGAGGTCGTCAGCCCTACGCAAAAGAAGGATTCCCAACTAAGAATGAATATGTAACTGTATAAATTCTGTAATAAACTGTATAAATAAATGTGGCAACTAGCTTTTCTTCAAAAAATAGAGATGGCAATATTGTCCTCTCTCCAGACTTGTTTTTAGAAGAGAAGTGTGAATCGGTCTTACGTGTGGAAGATAACTTTGGGTTATTAACTGCAGTCTTGTTTCCACCTAAAACAAAGAAATCGTATCTTGGACACATGTCTTGCTTGGTATTTCCTACTTGCTAGCTCAGGAAGTACCATGTGAATCCCATTCCAAGGTGCTTAACTTTACCATATGTTACATAGGCAGCCCATGTGCCAGACAGAGCCTGCAAATTCTGTTCCAATAAACCTCAGTGCTTTGTTGCCTTTATGATTAAAAAGTAAGATCTACAAACTGTGAAAGAGAAGACACTAAAGACATCAGAACAAAATGCTTCAAAGTTGTGTGGGTTGGTTGGTTTTTTTGTTGTGTTTTTTTTTTTTTTTTTTTTTGAGAGAGAGATGTAGATGACACTGATATTCCATGGAAAAATATGTTGATTTCTTTCAGTTGACAATTTTAAACCAACTCTTCCAGTGCCTGGAAGTGGATAGGTGACACTGATATGCAGAAATATATTTGTGAAACAATTTTGATAAGTAGATAGAAATGGAATTGTATCAGGCTCAGCACAGGCTGGAATTCCCACACCACTTGTCATCAGGAGCATCCACTCAGGCTTTTGATGTCTCCAATGTTTTTTCAATGCACTTGACACTTTTAAATCTAGTTTAGTGTAATTTTGCTTTTGATGGGGTCTTTTAACATATGCAGCAACAGACTGAGGGAGGACAATATCAAAATAAAAGATGTTGACTCATCAAAAGCTGCTATGGTATTCAGAAGTGGTACAGTGGTACTCTAGTTCCTAATACAAATCATTTGCGCGCAGTACACAAAAGGAGATTCCCGAAGACTACTGATCAGTGCACCAACGCACTGCATACAGCAGCTGCAGACTGAAACCCTGTCTCGTAAACATGGGGTTCTCTTAAAAAGATCCATACTAAAGCTGGGTTCATAAAAAGAGGTGTTTTGCATCAGTCAAAGGAAAAATCTTTAACAGTTGAAGTGTATAAAGGTTCCCAATATTTGGTTAAAGCAGGACCGATTGGTTTCTTTTTGTACCCAAATAAAGACACTGAATTCTGTGAAATATGTCGGGGGCTGACATGAGCATTTTCACCCCCTTTAGGTGAAAGCAAAGGTTTGTATGGAGCCCAGGGGCCAAGGTTCCCTTGGTTGCCTGCCTAAGCAGTGCCCGGCTGCGCTGCGTGGCAAAGGTGCACTGTAGGTGTCTGGGCAGGCAAGAAGCTGCTTCTCAGGGCAGCGGGAAGTGCTTGTCAGCAAGTTCTGCCTCTGACTCTTGACGTCCTGTCAGAAATATGGGCTGTTACTGGGATTGCTGAAATGGGGGAAGGGGGCAGAAAAGAGTGGTGGAGCTTTTTGAGCTTATTGAAAGCTCCGCAGACCCTCTTCTTTCAGCATCCTGCCGAGCGGCTGAAGTAGGATGTCCATGGTGGTACCAGACTTAGAGGATCAAGCTAACTGAGGAGGACTTTTAAAAACCTTCAAAAGGACTTATATATCATCGGTATTGGGACTTAGAGATATTGGAGAGTCACAGCTAGGGAGGGAAATCTCCATGACACTAGCCAGGAAGGGTAAGGCTAGCACTCAAACAAGGCTGTATGGTGGTGATAACAGTAAACTGATTTGTACTTAAATTGCAATGAATAAAAACAGAGAAAAGGAGAATCTTCAGAAATGAAGTGAAATGCTCATCCAATATAGGCTTTTTTTCCTACATCAAATATTGCTTTTGCTGACTTTGTGGATGTGTTCCCAATGCAATCAGAGAGCAAAAATGCCTGTTATGGGGAAGGAAGTCTTATTCAATAGATGAGAGTGAGGAGTGACCCTGTCCAGCCTTATTTCACAGAAGAGGAGTTCCCCTTTGACCTCACTGCTAGGCCAAGTAGAAACACTGAGTATCTCGAACCGTAGGCTACCGAAGGGGAGAAGCAGAGCTGGAACTCAGAATCCAAATCAGCTCCTTAGAAACTAAACATTGCCTACCTTCTCACTTCAGTCAAACTGTGGTTGAGACGAAAGGAAGGAATGAGAAGAGGTAGAGAAACCAGGTGTGAAGGAAAAGGGATATCTGGGTAGAAGGAAATGTTTTGCTTCTTTCTTCAACTTTTCTACCAGTAGCAACTGGACTTACCATCGCATTGTGGTAGCAGAGGAAACATTTAACTTTTTGGAAATGGCTTGGAGTTGGCTATGTTTACCTGTAATGTTTAACGTTAAAAACTCAAGGTAAAATTGTTTAACTGCCAAGTCTGATTGTTTTAAGAAATGGAGAAAAATGATCTGAACACACAAAAAAGGGATACCTTTCATTTTTCTTCTTCCAAGTCTGTAATATATGGATTCAAAATGATGCTTTATAATGCCATATAAACTGCCTATGCTGCAGAAGGAATCCCTAGCTATGGTGAATCATAGGAATTCCCTTAATGCATTCTGATATGAAGTATCAGAGTCATAAGCATGGCTCGAACAGATTACAGGAAAGCTGGGCTTCCTGGGGCCGTAGCTGAAGTGGAACACATGAAAGCACTGGGCATATCTGTCTGGCCATCTGAGCCCCATTTACGTATCTTCATGTTGTCCACAGCTGAGGAGAGAGCTGTGAACAATACAAAATTTGCTTTTACTCCTCATGATATTTTTCAGTTACTTGTGTCTAGATGATGATCTGTCAGCACGGGTAGCAATAGGATAGTACTACTGCTCAGCCAGTGGTGTAAGCTGAAGTGGCCTTGCAGCATTAAGAAGTGAATGCAAAGATCAGAATTGTCCACTAAGCAGAGCACCCATCTTGCATCCTGTAGAAAGCATCCTTTTCTTCTATAGTGATGGTCTCTGTAATCAGAAAAATTCCTGTGGACAACTGTATGTCCCTATGGAAGAGTCTCTGAAGTTGCCTGCTGTGCTCTCTGTGGTACTAATTAGTAAATGAATGTAAAGGAAACCCAATTTGGACTGAGGAATACTTTATGAGCTACTAGGTAAATTTATTACTACTGAATAATAATCAAAAGTTGGCTTTGTTAATTCAGAGCAAAAGTAATGCACATCTTCGTATATTTTTCTCAAGCTCATCAAAAGAGATTACATTTCCAGACACTGACATGACAAGCTCTAATGAGGAAAGCGGGGCTAAAAACCTTTGAAATATCAGAGTTCACACTATGCTCAGCAGAGATTGACACAAGTCTAACATATTGATACACATAATTAAGTGTATGTTACCCCAAAAAGTAGAAAAGGGATTTTAATAGTTTAAGAAGTCCCTAAAGCTCATCTGACCATCCTTGGCTTCCCGTTTGATCTGCTGATTGGAGAATATAAGCGAATTTAAAGGAAGAGCTAACAGGCATTCCCAAGCTCAAGGTCCCCCCGCAACCCCTCTCCTTGTGATTTGATCTCGGTATGAATGTTACTCATTTGATCTGCTGCTTCTTCAGTTTATCATTCAGTGCCTGGACTTCATCTGGGTTTAAAATATTTAGAAAGAGACTGCCTACAGATGGTGGGTGATTTAATGTGCAACTGCTTAACGTAGTTGGTTTTCAGAGAGGCAAACCTCAGGATACAAAATGATGTGGAAATACCAGAATAGAGCTCCCTTACTGAGAAAATGCCATTGTTAAACACTTATCAATAGACTCTCTCGCACAGAACATTGATGACAGTTCAAACTGTCCTTAGACGGATCCTCATTCTCCTGGAGTTATGCAGCAATGCACAGTGTGACAAGATGTGCTTCAGTGGTAAAAATGTTTGTAATGCATAAATATCCTTTTAATGTTTTTACCCTAAAGTACATCACACAGCACAGACATCCTCACTTTCTGGAGTGGTGAATTTGTTTTGTAGATGATACATCTATTATGGGATTTGAGATTGTGATATCATGTTGTTATTATTATTCTTTTCTTCTATAGTATCCCTTGTGTATAATTAAAAGTAATGACTTCTAATGAGTCCCTGACCTACTTCAACCCACTGGAAGGAAACTACTTCTCACATTCAAACACTCCATATTATACACGTTTCTCCTTTGTCGCATCCTGTTTTACCAGGGCAGCACAGCAAGTCACAAACTGAAACACACTTGCTGTAGCATGTCTGGTTAGACTTTATGAAAGATATTTCTGGCTGGTGGGGATAGGATGCAATGCAATGAAGCTTTACTATTTTTTCAGCCTGTAATCCAATACTATACAGTTATGTGTATTAACTATAGAAAACTACTTTCTCTAGGGTAGTTCAGTTTGTTCAGAATACTGTAGTTGCTAGTCCATTTGACCACCAGAGATAACCTCAGAAATAAGTGTGATAGATAATTACTGTGTTTGTAGTTGAGGAAAAAAAGAGAAAATCAGTAATACAAGAGTATTTGCATGTTTGATTTTATACTCATATTTCCACTGGGTTAGCAGTTGCATCTACCTCTAATTTTTCATACACCAGAACAACCTATGATGGTTGCAGAAATAATTTTGTTGGCAACAAACCATGCTGCATTGATTCTCAGCTATGTCCTTTTCTCATGAAAAGATCAGTGCAGCTCATTGAAGATTTATTCTGCTCAGGAATACGTCTTCAGAAGGTAACTGATGGCAACAGAAGTAAAGTAAAGCCAGTGAAAGAGTAATAGGAAGTGAAAAGAAAGAGTAAAATAATTTACCCATCCCAGCTCAGAAACATTTAGGTGTGATGGATTATTTCTGTCCCTGTGTTTGCAGGGGAAAAAATAGCAATAACTATGTTGGATTTTATCACAAAGACCATATCTTTGCACAAAACCCATACAAACATATAAGAAACTTTGAAAAGATTTGAAATGACCTTATCATTAGCTCCTCATCATTAGGTGTATGAATCACAAACACCCTTGACAAGAACTGCTATGATATTTACTGCAAATAGAATGACTTGGAATAATTCAAATGGATTTAAAAATATTCCTGCCTTGTAAGAAATCAGCTAATGGCAACTTTCCGTTTATACATTTGTTCTTTCCCTCTCCAAAGGTTTTAAATTCTACTGAACTCGTTTGAACTAAATGCATTTTAAATTGTATTAATCTAGATGAAAAAATTGTATTAATCTAGATGAAAAGCATACCTGTTTTGTTTTTTTTTTTTCCTTTTGCCCTAGCTGATACGAACTTTTATTTTTTTGTGCGGGTGGAAATCTGTGGTGGTTCCTGAACAAGATACATTTCTGGACACACGATAAATGCTATGGTTGAGTGTCCTTAACATACAGAGAGATCATCAAATGTATACCTCTAAATAAATATCGTTTAGAATTACACGTTTCTAATATAAGTGAGTACATGTATACATCTACTGGGAAAATATATCATCACAGATCAGTCCTCTTCACGGTAAAATCCATGGAAAGAGGCTGAACCGGAAAACTTTGTGTGCTGAAACTTTTCCACAACATCAGCTCTAGCAGAGGTGGTTTGTAGCCAGTGGAGCTGATGAGGTGCAACCCTGCTCAACGGCTCTGATCACTGAACGGGGCATCTCACATCTCCAAAAGCATTACTGAGTCTTAATGTATTATATCTTCCCAGGGTGATTTCACGTTGGTTTATACTGAAAATGAATGAAACGAGGTCCCTAGTGATGGCATGGCTGACCTATTCAGTTTTTGTCATAGGTGGAAAGATGAAGACATCGCAGAGGGAAGTTGATCATTAGCTGTGCACAGATGTCTTAATAGTCGTGTGTAGCCAAAATGAGTGGGATTGTGAGATTCAGCGGAAGACACGTAGCTGTTTACAGTATTGTTCTACATAGTGTGCATGTAACAGTTGAATTAATCTCCTAGGCTGCCTTTAGGGTCAGTGGAGAGAAATGGGCAGTTTCAGGGTGCATTTCACCTCCTCTTACAGTTAGTAACAAAAAAAAGAACATTTTTAATCTTGTTTGGTATAGTGTAAGATGTTATTAAGCCTCATCAAAATCTTTTGAATCTTGCATGTCTACCATGAATGACTTTAGCATTACTCTGGTGCAGGCTGACACGTTTTTCAGAAGTGAAAGCAGGCTAAGATGATGCTCTGACTGATGACAATTTACAAAGGTGACTAATAGCTAAAATATATTGACCTCAGTTCTCATCCAGCAACTGTTCAATATCTGGGCTCCGAGGATTCATTTCACTGCTGTGTTTTTTTTGTACTCTCAAAGAACACTTTCTTGTTGTACAGAAGAGGGAATAAAAATCTTGAAAGAAGAGGACCATTAATGATTAATGATAGACACTTAAAATTCAAAAAAATCACCAAGTTGAAAATGTGTTTCCACAGTCAAATTTCATTTCAAGCACTTTTACTCCTTTGCAAGCTTGGTTAGTTGGCGGTAAAATGCCTGTTGATATTGAGAAATCATTAAACTGAAATTTATTGACTTCAGTTTGTTAGCTAGAATTATTACTATTTTTAATGTACTATTGCTAGTATTCCTCGAAAAAAAAAAAAGAAAGACTGCTCAGTGATGAGGGAATGGAAAAGGGAAATAAAATGCTAGTTAGTATGTTAAAGTTAGTAGTGATAGGACTGAGTGGGTAGTGAAACTGAAGGTGTGAGTGATTTAAGCCCATTACTTTGGGTGACTGTACAGCACAGTTACTGCTGTGAGTGTAACTCATAATCTGTAATGTTCAAAATTACTGGTGATTCCTTTCTCAGGTCTTTTTTCTTATGAACTTAGCTCATTTCATTGTCTGCTACTCTGCTCCCAAATCATGCTTTCAGCTGAAAGGCTGTATAAAGGAAGATGGCATTTGAAATGGCCAGCTGATACTTTACATTGACAAATGTAGCATGCAAATGGATTTGAAATCTCAATAAAAAAAGTTTCAGTGAACTTCTGTCCAAAACTTGGACAGCTTGTCTTTGAAGAGAAGGCATACTAAGAGCTGCCTGATGTGGTGAAGACACTTTACTGTACGGGCAAACCTAGGTCTCGTTGTTTCCTCTGCTGTCCTCAGTGCAGCAACTCTATGTTTTGGGGTTTAGATCCCAGCACTGGACCCACCAAACAGATCCAGGCTAACGCTTCCCTGTGAATAGTCCTGGGTTCGGGAGTGGTGGGTGGCTTTTATTCTCAGTGTATGAGGGACAAAAAGTGGTTTTACCACTAGGCTGGAATAAATGAGAAGTTACGTTAGCTGCCTTTGGCACTTCTGCCTACACCTTCTCCATCAGGCAGAAGTCTGTCCTTCTGTAGTAATGCTTGGTGGATATCTTGTACGGATATTGTTCCCCCTTTGAAGTGCTGCCACAGTGATGCTTTGTGGACAGTTGGTTCTGAAAGCAACCGGTCCATCTTCTCTAATCTGGGAAGGGGAAATCTTTAGAGACAGGTTTTAAATCAGCTAGGAGATGTATACAAAAAGGTTCAGGAAAACCAGTGACTATTCTTGACTGCTGGTTTTAGCTTGAATGTATCTTGAAGGATTAGCTGCTCTACGTAGTTATCAGGAATTTTCTCTTTTTTTTTTTTTTTTTGTTCCAATTATTTTTATTTTTTTAAGCGTGCAGAATCATTTTCTGATGCCACTGACTGGATAATAGAATAAGATGAAGCCACCACTGACTTAGATTAAAGGATTGAGGGATTGATGGTAGTTTCAGCAGTAGTTCAGTATGCACCAGGATTAAGACCAGTACATAACTAAAACTGCACATTATTTCAAAGAACCACATTAAAAATGTTTGTTTTTAAACATTTAATAGAAAAATCAAGCTTAAAAACCTAATTGAAATAAGGCTTCTATGAATTCCTCTGTATAATAATTTCAGAGTTCAAGTCTGTTACCCACTAGAAGTTGAGAGTTTATCAGCAGATTATATGTTAATGGGAGACAGTGGCCAAACCACAGGGTAGGAAAGAACAACAACAAAAAAAAATATTGGTGAACATTCAAACACGAATGCTTACAGCCATTGTCAGTGAGTGTGGCAGCTGTTGTGTGACAACCGATTCAAATATGGTTATATAATGCATTGTTTTTTTCCCCCCAAAGAAAAGGAAATATGCTATTAATAGTGTATATAGCACTTAAATACAATGTAAATGTTATACATATTGTATTTAAATTTGAAAATTTAGATTGAAGAATCTAGAATGAGAAATAAAAAAGCCCTTTACAAGTCTCTTTCAAAATGCAAATTTGTGTCTCAAGGGAAAGTGAAACAAAGTATAACTACTGTCTGTATTTAGGGAGTTTTAAAAACACATATTACTGAATTGATAGAGCATAACAGTTCTCTTGCTTAGGCAGCATTATGCTCTATCTTGTAAAATGTACTGGGGGACATGTAAAATGGTTTATTAAACCTACAGTCCATAACTGAAGTTGTTACATTTTAATGTATATATTTTTCATTCATGGATTATTGAACCATTAAATCCTAACAATTTGTCCTCATGCCAATTTTGCATAAAATGCTTTCACAGAAAGAAATCCAGGAGATTTTTCTGGGTGGGAGATCTGCAGTTTTGGGGAGAAAATTCTTGCATGCAAAGTATGGTCTGTAACCATGAGGGATGTATACAAAAAGAAATAAGGAAAATAACTACATATTTCATTGCATGAACCATTTTTCTCAAAACTTAGGGATGGCTTGCTATTTAGAGAGTGTCTTTCTCCCTACTGTTACATGGCATATTGTTCTTTCATGCTAGTGAATAGTTGGTGGAAGTTATAAAACACTGATGATTTAAGCCTACTAGGTGTGCCCAGTGATTTCAGGGTATTGGGTTTGGACTCTATTTACTTTCTATTTTCTTCACTGTTATTTCTGATAACTCTAGGGAAGAAAGCTGAACCACAGAGAGCTGAAAAGTAGGAAAGAAGCATCTCTTCTCTGCATTTTCCAAGGCCCCAAATAGGTGATATTCATCATACACAGAGTATCTCTATTGATCTGAAACATCTCATTGCTGTGTTGAACCAACAACTCTCTTACAAACGCATATCTAGGATTTGTTATTCATCTCATGCCTGAAGAGAACAGGAACTGAGAAAGTTAATGGACAGAACTCCGTGGTCTAGGTTTCAAGATTTTCAAGGACAAAATGTCTGCCTAAAAGATCCCTTACTGGTGTTGATTTTATGAACATTATTTGTGAAATAACTTTCAGCAAAGCAACAGTGCCATAGTATTTGTGAAACAGCACACTGAGGAGCAAAATGAGTAAAATCACAGAGGTTGTCTCTTTTTTTTTCCATCGGGAAAAAGATGACTGGTTTAGAAAGGGGCAAATTTGGAAAGGGAATGATATGTGCTCTAAATGCACATAATTGTGGTATTAGAGGCCAAAATTTCTTGTCTATAAAGAGACGGAGATGTTTCAAACATTTTCTGAAAGAAAGGGAATTTGTACAAGGCAAGTTTTGTAAGGAAAACTTATCCTTTACTTTTACTTGGTGGATCTTTGCTGTGTTAGGAATACTGATTTCCATGAGATATAACCTTTAACTTTTTTCTGTGGTCCTCCCTTTCCTTTTTTTCTGTTCTCTCTGGTTGTTATTATTAAAACATTTCAGATTGTTTATTCTGAGGCGTTTCCATGAATGGAAAATATCTTAAAGAAGAATATAGCCAAGATACATAAGAGTTTATTTGTTTGCTTCTGACTGAGAAATGATTTTGCCATCCCTTAGGCTATCAGCTGTTTTTTCAGGCTGCAAGAGTCTATGCTGT
Source organism: Phaethon lepturus (assembly GCF_000687285.1). Taxonomy (NCBI): domain Eukaryota; kingdom Metazoa; phylum Chordata; class Aves; order Phaethontiformes; family Phaethontidae; genus Phaethon; species Phaethon lepturus. Next base: position 13,900 of record NW_010551231.1, on the reverse strand, counting down.
CTTTGCAGGTATGGTTAATGACCAGACTCTTTGAATCCCTTATATTTCCCTCAAATCCCTTTTTTCTTAGATTGTGCTGATGAGGAAGCACTGTACAGGACCTAAGGCTTGCACTGAAACCTTCTACTATAGCATTTAATGTGACAGTGAGCATTTACCAGATCACCTATTATCTGGGACTACTAAATTCAACTCTCAACAGAATCAATTTAGGAACTCGGTTCAGATTGCTTTCTTGAAGACTATTTTATGTTTTGTATGATGTGAATTATGCACCTATTATTAATATAGATTACAAATGCAATGCAATATTTGGAGCATCTTTAATTTCAAGCTAGTGACTATTTAATCAGTTTTACCATTTCAAATGAGAATGAGAAAACAATTCCCATTTAAGTTAGCATAAATGTTAATTAAACCTTTTGCACCAAAACACTCTGCCTGTAACCAATATTCAATTATTTTGTAGTTTCTTCTGGACATTGTCAAATCATTTATTTAACATAAGAGTTAATAGGAAATCACCCTAGATTATTTTTTTTTTTCCTGTGAATATAGTAATTTATTATTTAGTGACTTTTGTTTGTTTCTACACAAAGAATATTGAGGTGGTTTCTACAAAGATTACCATCCTTGTAGCCTTTCTGCTTCTCTATATGTATGCAGATAATTTTTTTAGGTGTCTTTTCATCAGATAGCTTTTGGTAGTAACTACATAGTCTCCATATTCTTAAATCATGCACAATACTATATTAAAACTGGAAAATGAAAAATCTATGACAGAGAAAGCTTGAAAAATAGAAATAAAATGGGAAAGCATACATGCATATACATAAATAAACAATTACATGGAAATAATCTACAGTTTACTCATCAAATTTAAGTGTAGCATTTTTAAGAACCAGTCATCAAAACTGACCATTTCATCTTCCACAGTAATAGTGAGAATACCTCTTTCTGTCGTCTTTTTTTTCTTCACCTGTTCCTATCAGAACCAGGATCAAAACCAAAGTTGTTACCCTTACGTGTCAAGACCATGACACCTGGAGAAAAGCAGAATGCGTTAGTTCTTGGTGAGAGTGTTATACAATAAGACTTGACTGACATTTTGCAAAATCTGAGATGTTTTCTGATCAGTTGATTTAATTAGAACAAGATATTCAGGTCTGCTCAATGCCTGTGCATAATCTATTTTAAGCCTTTCAAACATACAAGTATATAGTGTAAAATGGTATTTGATGGGCTTGAATGACTTGTCATTCTGTCTGCAGATACCTCAAATCAGCTATGCATCTACAGCTCCAGAACTGAGCGATAACACCAGGTATGACTTCTTCTCTCGAGTGGTGCCACCGGACTCCTACCAAGCACAGGCCATGGTTGACATCGTGACAGCCCTTGGCTGGAACTACGTCTCGACACTGGCTTCTGAAGGCAACTATGGAGAGAGTGGCGTGGAGGCGTTCACCCAGATCTCCAGAGAAATTGGTGAGTGTATGTTTATCAAGTTTTGTATTTATAGCTGCTGGGTTGGAGAGCATTGCCGAGCTCTGCAGTGTGATCAGAACTCCTGCAGGCGTGTTACCTGGACTCAAGTGGAAGGTTTTATGCATGATTTTGTTGCTCACACGTCTGCCAAGGTGACAGTTCTGGCAATAATTTAAAAAGAAAAGAGTTCCTGAGAGGTGCAAAACATACATCCCTTGCCCCTTTTGGAAAGGGGAACTTCTTGATGAGTTAGGGGCAAAAAGCAACCACCAGCTGAATTACAGCCAGATTTGAGGAGATGCAATTGATTTAGCTTAGGAAAATCATAATCCAATGAGACCTCATTTTCCATGTTCCAGCACTGAAAAATCCAGAGTTTTTAATTTTGTTGAATTTGAAAAACAACAAGAACAAAAAATCTGTGAAGTACAAAGACACACCCATGTTGTTTTTCCTTCAGGATGAAATGTGCTGTATAAATACAGATGATATTATGAGAAGGATATTTAAGTCCCTTTGATCTTGTTTTTTCTTTTTCTTTTTTTTTTTTTCACACTACCATAGTTATTTCTGGCCTGAAAAAATGGCTGTTTCTCAGGAGCAGTAGGTTTTGGAAACCAAGGAATAAGATAATGAGTAGTAGGTGGTTTGAAAGAGGTCAGAATTTGTCTTTCACTAGGTAAAGTGTTAAATAACCCAAAATAATATCCTTAAAAAAAAAAAAATTGCAAACAGCCTTCCTGTCCTTCCTCAGAAAGCCTGGGTTAATCTACTCGATTTGACTTTCAGGGCATGTACATATGAACTCTGGTTCTTTCAAGTCAGCTTTTGTGAGAAAATATAATACTGTCTTCCATTTTCAATAACCGTATGTAAATACAGAGGCCATCTGAATCCTATAGGAAGGTGCATGTGTGTTTCAGGTATGTATAAACCATAAAGGTTACCGATTACTCACAACAATTTGGCAGTAAGACAAAAACACAGCGATTCATGCCATTAGGGAATCGGTGTATATAATATGCTCAATCAGCTAAGTAATAGATACTCTGTTTCTAGCTTCTAATCAACGCTGTCAGATCCTAGGTGTTATCACGAGAGAGCCAAGGCTGACTACAGTATAACGGTTTGATCTGGAGTTAGCAAAGGCATGGATAATTCTTCTGCAGTTCATATCTAAAAAAGACAGTTTATCTATTGTGTCAAATACAGCAGAAAATAGATTGGCTGCCCCAGACATTCACTGAGTAGTTCATTGGCTGGAAATCAATTTTTCTTGAAACCATCTGCAACCAGCTAGTTCTGCTGAGCTCTGAAAGCAAACAAATGAAATAAAGTGCTCAGGACTTTTTTACCATTTCCCATTTCCAGAAATAAGAGAGTTTTTCAGATGGGTGCAAGAACAATTACTGTGATTTCGTTATAATCACAGCGACTTGAGTTTGTATCAGTTGGACCTTGACTGAACTTAGAATGAAAAAAGACTATTGCCATTTGATAAACAATTAATACTAATAGGATTAATTAAATAAATATTATTAATAAGATTGTGAATCCAAAGCAATTAAAACCATGAATAGGTGTCCTAAAGATAAGATGTGTGTAATACTAATAAGCATAAAAAGTGGTGATTTGTGGTTTGATTTTTTTTTTCTTTCCCCCTTGTGACTTATGTTCTCTACTAGAGCACTTGATTTTGGCAACCTCTGTGCTCATAGCAACTTACCAACTATTGTGGGTACCAGGGACTGGAATGGTTCTGAAGAAGGAAAGTAGAAGAGAGACAGGACAGACAAGTAATTTTTAATTCCTAGAAAAATAGTGACATAAATAATCAGGTAAATCATATATAACTGCAGGGACATGATCGATAGCTATGGTGCAGAATTGTCAAGAACACAGAGTATCAAAGCCATCTAATAATTTTCTTTGACAGGCTAACAACTTTATAGCTTGAGAAGAAGCACTTGATGTCATGCCTTTTGAATTTAGTAGTGATATCTCAACTGTTGCATACAGTATTCTCCTGAGCAAATTTGGGAATTGTAACCTAAGTGAAAATATCATAGGCTGGATGCAGACATATTTAGAAAACTTTGCTCAGAGACTAATTAACAATGGTTTCTGTTTAAAAGGAGGGATGTGTTGTGTGGTATTTGGCAGGTGTTTGCACTGGATCAGGTAATGGCAACATTTTCATGTTTAGTCCTGATGGGCTTGGAATGAAGGCTATGCCTGTAAAATCTGGAGGTGACCAAGCTGGGAAGGACTAGGAGTGTATTGGAAGAGATTCTTAGAGTCAGAAACTGAAGATATGGTCTGAAGAAATAGTATGCTATTTAAGAGACAAATGCAAGGCACTGTGCTTCAGCAAGAAAGATCTCTACAATGAGGAATACAGAAAGACTGGTCAGAAAATACTACTTCAAAAAATGGTCTGCACATGATAGTAAATTATAACCTGCCTATATTCCTTGTGTTTTACTGGAACATGCAGACGGGCATACCATCTGTAAAATAATTTGAGTAACCCTCCAATTTGCCTGGCAGTTGTGAAACCTCATTTTGACTCAGTAGGGGTTTCGACCCTCACTTCACAAAAGGTGGGAGACTCCACAAGCAAGAACAAAGACCATCACAAATCTTGAAAACGTGGCCTGTGAGGAGCAACTGAGTAAGGTGGTTAGTTAGCCTGAAGAAGAGCTAAGAGGGGAAGATGATGGAAAAGAATGTTTTCCAATAGACAAATGGCTTTTCCGGAAAGGTAGAGGACCACTTGTTCATCCAAATACAGTGTATGTGAACAGGAGTAATTGAATTAATCTCTAGCATGTTTCCATTTAGATTTGCAGAAAACCCCTTTTAATGGTTAGGACATTAAAGCATTAGACCAGCTTGCTTGGGGACTTTCTGGAGCCTCTGTTGCTGAGGGTCTGGGAGAACACATTAGACAAACACCTGCCCAGGGATTATATAAGTGTACTTAGTTCTTCCTTGGGGCTGGGAGGTGGATCGGATGATTTCTTAATGTCCCTTCCAGCCTGGTTCTATTATGCACTGTCCTCAGACTTTTCACCTGAGCTACACAGCTGGAAACGCTTTTTAAAACAGAAAGTTTGAATAGCATCTAATTATGAGGTCTCAGACTGTAGAGTCCAGGTAGGTTTATAAAAATCGTCACATAAGACTGCACACAAAACAGCAAAACTTAATCAGCTCCATGTTAATAAACTGTCTGTTAAGAAAACCTAACCAGGACATTGCTCCCCTTGTGCTGCTGGCATACAAATGCATGGGACAGCTCAACTCCTTTCTGAGTACTTTACATACTGTTTAAGATAAGTAACAAACAACTGGAAGCAAAAAGAATGTGAAGATATAAACATAATGGAAAGCAATAAATTTGAGGAAAAGATGTGAAAAAAATTGATATATTCATTTATGAAAAAGTTCAGCGCATGAGAAGGTGTGAGATAACAGATTTGAAAATATAAAGTTTGAGTTTTTGGCTTTTTTTTTGTTTGTTTTTAAAAAAATTTTCTCCAGTCAGTTAAGAAATAGGTAAGGTTTTAAGTATTTTTAAAATAAAGATTAATTTAACGTACTTATTAATTAATTATTGGGTGAAATATTAATTTCAGGTGCTTATTTGTTGTGAGCTTGAATATTTGCCTCTAACTTCCAGTTTGATTTGCCCTCTGTTCAACTTCTATTTCTTGATCAGTAACAGAAGCAGAAAGGAAGGAACAGGCTCCGAAATGAAATGTGGAATACTGAAAAGGTCAAAGTGGCGCCACCCTGACATGTCACAGAATATATTACACATCAAAATCTGCTCTCATTTTAATGACAAAGATCCTGTCTGGGACAAAGCATAGCTGGAAATTAAATATTTTACATGACAATGATTGTAAAGAGAGTAGGGAATGGTACTTATTCCAGCTCATTCTTCCATACATTATTGTTTGAAGACAACGATTAAATTTATAGATTTTTCTACTTCTATTATGAAGTTAATCAATGATATCACTGTAATAATTTTGTCATTATGATCAAATCATTTTGGTACATTGGCCAAAGGAATGAACTCGTACAAAATGATAGTGCTTAAGAGTTTAAGCATTAAACTAAGAGAAACTTGACTCACTAAGGGAAACTAAAAAGGGGGAAAAAAGGAATCACATTTTACCAACTCTTCATTAAACTGTCATGCTGAATATTGCTCTTCTATTTACTTTGCTGTTAATGATGTCTGACAAAATAAATGTTGGAAAGTCTCTAATCAGACTTTCTTTTAATGGTTCCTTCCCCCTGCTGTTAGACACCCAATGAATTTACCATCAGAGAAAAAATCACGGTATTCTTTTCAATTTTTTACAGAATAGAAGAAAATTTGGTTCTGAAAAATCTCTTTGGGGTCAGAATGCTGGCTCAGTTAGTGCAACATTTGTACTGGAAAATGTAACAAATCCACAAATAATATATGAAATGCTGGGTGACAGATTTTATCCCCACTAATGGTCAATGAAAAATTGACACAAGCTGTGATGGGTGCTGGCAGTGAAATGCTTATGAAACTATCAGAAGAGGAGTAAAAATGATAAAGGCAGGGCACTGTAGCTGATCACTAGGAATAGGTGAGGAACTCCAGCATCGCTTGCCCCTTTTTGCTTTTAAGTCGATTTTGCATGTCTTGCTGGAAGTGTAAAGGCGACAGCAAAGAGCATTTAGGATCAGATCTTTGACTGAGCCAAAATGGCATAGCTTTGTAGCAGCTTTACCCCAGAAGAGAACAGTGAACTTAATATCAGCCTGTACTATTAAATGCTGGGACAGGGCTTTGTAGTTTTACCCACTCCCTTTACCCTGGTATATTGCAGTTAATAGCATTTTTCTGAGAAAGGTCCACAGTTACTTTATAATCCTTCATAATATTTCACCATTACAGTCACATTGATAACTATATACCTAATTGTAATGAATACATGCACTGAATGAATGCTTCAGTAGCTTTATTTAAATTGTTTCAGACTTCAACATAGCTAGCCATATTTTGTTTGCATAGAGAATGGTCTGTGACATTTCTTTGACATAGTTCTTAGGTCATCTTTGTCTCTTGTCAGTTTTTTTGTCTGTCTACAGTTGTGCATTGTATTTCTGCTTTTCTTCAAATTATTGGATTACTTCTTACCTTTAATATCTTTTGGACACCTAAAGCTTTCAATGGATAAAGTGAAAGTTTAGTGGGAAATGGGGAGGGAAGGTTGAGCAGGAAAATAAAACTTAAGTGTGTGTAACCTTTCCTCTCCCCATTCATTATTCATTGATAATTTAGAAATAAATAATGTGGAATGCTGTTAAGATTAATTCATATTTCCTGTAGTAATCTTTTTATATGTTTGATATAAAACTAAAACCTTTTATATCTCGAGTAAGCTGATGAATAGACTTACTTTTTTTTTTGCCCTCTGCCACCCCCCGATATTATTTAATAGAAGATTAAAAAATGTTGCAACATGAAAACTGAAGAAATGCAATACATGAAATGTAACCTTTTCTCCAGAGATACTTCTGATTTAAAGGCTGGTTTCAAGTTTAAGAAATTAATTTTCACAACTAATAATATTTTAACATACCCTCACAAAAGGGAAACAGTTTAATTCAGTTTTAAGTTTTACTTTTATATTTATGCAGCTGAACTCTTTTGATAACATTGTATTTCAAGCTGTAAGCTGTAATTAATATAACGCTATATAATTGGCTACAGGAGCTTCAAAGTAATTTAGAAAAATTACAAAATCTGATGGTAGGTGTATCAATGTTGCAAAAGCTGGAAAATTATTCCCACAGTTTTTAATATTTGTACCAATTAGTACCTGATAAGGAACAGTGTAATTTTTAGGGATTAATAATGAAGGACCATTTAAATTGCTCTTAGTGGTGCTAATCAAGATGATATTCTTCAGTTTTAATTATACGGTCTTTCCCCTATAGTTTCAGAAAGGTATTTCCGAGCAGTAAGCATACAGTGGTACTTTCCTGGTATGCTCTCTGACCCTCCAGTGATGGTTGGAAGAGGGACTTTTTATCTCTAATAGCTCTTGAGGGGTTTCTTCTGCAGTCAATTAGTTGATGCACTTTTTAAACCTTCTGTAGAAAGCTCACTAGTTACAGTGGAGGGGGAAATTAAAAGGCAGAAATTTTCTGTAGAACTGGGTTTTGTGCTTGCCCCAAAGGGTGCGTACCGTACTGTGGACTGTATTGACAAAAGTTACATAGCCAGCCTTGCTTCCTTAACTGGCATGGCACACATTTGCTGATAAGCTTGAAAGAGTTGTACTCTGCTCAAATGTCTTATTCTTGTGGCCAATTCAAGCAATAATATCCCTCATAGAGGTGCTTGTAAGGTGTTAGGACAAAAAAATGCCAGAAACAGTTACAAAGAAGCCTAAGTAATTTACAGACCATATAATTTTTTCATGCATTGTCTAAGCAATGTTGTCACATATTTGAAACCACCATTACACTTTCATACTTCTGGAGTGAACTCAGTTATGAGAGTTGGCAAAGGAGGTCCCAGGGAGGCTTTAGTCTGGAGCTAGGGATAGATACCATCCCTACGCTTACAAGGCACATGCTTGTACGCGAGACACTTCCTCTTGTTCCCCTACTTGTACAAATTATTTTTACTCCACAAGAGACAGTTTGCAATTTGATCCTGGAGAGAAGACCTAGGCAAGAAATAGGGACTTCTGCATGTGCTTGAAACTGAAAGAAGTCAGTGAATACTTCCCTGAATTTCACGGGGTTTGGCAAAGGATTGAAGGCACAGGAAGGTTGTCTCTGAGGCTGCCAACAAGGCTCGGAGTAGGAAGACCTCAAAACCTTCCTGGTTTTGTCCACTGATATTTATTGTCTTTATGCTGCCCGGGGTGTGAACTGTGGTCAAGACTGAGTTCATTAGCTATTTTTAGATGGTACAGTTACCAAATAACTCTGATATTGAATTTCTTCAGTGTCTGAAGCTGATTTCATTTTGCCTATAGCAGTCAGCTCTTGGAGAGCTGAGATGAATAAGCTCCTCACGCCAAGGACAAATACGTTTCCACAGTGACGCCTACTGTGGTGAATTTAGAACATTTAGAGAACTCTGAAGAAGAAATGTTAAAAGCTAGTTGTAATATGGAGAACCTCTGCAACTTTATGTGTATACTCACATATTTAACTTACTCCTATAATTACTATAGAAATGACAGAGCATTTATGACTTTTTTTTCTTTCTCTTTAGTTCACGTGAACACCAGATATTTGCATTGGTTGTGAGCACAAATTCAAAGAATGTTAAAAATGTCCAGGAAACAAAGTTTTATTTCAGCAGTGCTTCTAGTGCAAAGGTTTGTTAGTAGAACTCACAAATTCAAAGAATGTTAAAAATGTCCAGGGAACAAAGTTTTATTTCAGCAGTGCTTTTAGTGCAAAGGTTTGTTAGTAGAACCTCCTAACTTAGTCATGATATCTAGTTCAAGATTTTTAAATGTAAAAATGAAAATAAAACTATAAGTGTGTTGATGCTAATTTTAAGAAAGCAATGTTATTAGATTAAAAGCCTACTTTTGTTGAAATGTAGTGTGTGGTGTTTGTAATGAATATGCATTTTCATTAAGTTGTTTTTCAAATGCAGAGCTCTGCAGCAGTGATAGGGAATTACAAGTTTCATTGTCTATAAACTGAAGGCAGTAGTTTAAGGGAAACCATTTCAAATAAGATGTAAGGTGTACTTTTTAATATTAGATGTGAATAAGCATTTAAAAATACTAAGGGATACTGGTATATTCATCTCTGTTTTAAATCATTAAGAGAAATCTTTCTAAAAGGAATTTCGCTACAAAATGTTGGGCCAAATTTAGAAATCACTACTTAAACTGTAGTCTATGCTATGCTTGAGACCTCTGTGATTATAAAGGTGCTTTCTGGACATAGCAACTGTTATTAAAATTAACTGTTAAAATTTATTAAAATAAAAGGTAGGATAAATATATAGGTATTAATGTACCATCAGATTATTGTGTTGACAGAAATGAAGTTTCTTAAGTACTGGTACGCTGTGTATTAGTAGGTATTACTGTTGAGCCTGTAGCTTCTCTTAGATTCTGTGACTCTCTTGTTTTAGAAGGAGTCACAGAGCAAATAATTCACACACAACAAAAAAAATCCTGTGAAAGCAAAGTTAGGAAACATCTGAATCAGAATGTAGCCATTCTAGTTGTTTATGACCAAATTTCACACAATCCCATTAACAGGAAGGGGATTTTAAGAGAGTTAATCCCAGCAGATATTCTTGTTGTAAGTGAAAGTATTTGTAAGGGGGATACTAGGAGGGATAGCATCAAGGACACACAATATGATTTGCAGTCTGAATAAAGCTGACCATGTTTGGTTTTTGCATTGTGGTTTTGCTGTGGTGCAAGACAGAGAAGAACTATAGGAAATACTTTGACAGCTCATTTTCCATGGTGGTTATGCTTAACTTGTTTAAAAAAAAAACAAAAATAAGCCTGTCAATAATAAGTCCCAGAATCTTCACAAATTCTGCAATGAATGAGATTTTTTTTTCCTCCTCTATAAAGAACTGACCAAGAGCTCCTTTGTCCTTTATTTTTTTTATAAACTTCTGTTATTGTTGCTTATGCAGAAAGCTTGTTTTCACACCAGATTCAGCATGGCATCTTTTGTATTGCAGTGGTGTGAATGGTGGTTGTGAGTCCAACTTCAATCAGGGATTGAATATGCAAACCATAGCATAGCCTTGATCAGAGTCTGTGTGAGGAACTTTGCTAACATAACATTTCATGGTTTTTGCTTTCCCAGCATGCACAGACTTTTGTAAGGAAAGCCTGTAAGAGCACTATCCAAGCAAAGTTGACAGGTAGGAGCATGGTGACATGGGCTTGGACTGTTTTCACATGTTCTTTACGATAACACGTCAGAGGGTTCACAGTATTTGAATTGTAATCTTGGTTGTGCTTCACTGGTCCAGAGCCAGTAGTCTCATTCACATTAAGAAATTACACCTGGCAAAGAGAAGTTCCTGGCTCTTGAGTTTGCTGAGAAAACTGCATCTTTCTGTCTGTATGTCTTTCTGCCTTCAAATGGTTTCTAGTACACTTAAATGTTCATCATTTTTGCAGCTTTGCTTTCTACCTGGAGAACTGTACCTCTTAAAAATCCTATGTGAGAAATGCCTCATGATTGATTATTAGCAATATATACTCTGAGTATCAGCTCTCTCATGATCTGTGGCTGCAGTTTAAGCAACGAAGCACTGGAACTGTCAGACTGAGTCAGACGGTGCCGGTCAATACCTTGTCTCCTGTGGTAACCTCAATTACACAGAGGAGAAAGATACCAAAACCTTACTTAACAGTCACTGGCAGAATTGCCTATCCAAGAAGTGTTCTGTAACACCATGTATTTAGTGGTTGATGCTTAGATTTCCTGAAGGATGAAAATGTATATCCATTATAATTTCTTCTTGCTATCATTTTAACCTCACTCATTCAATGTCCTCTTGTTTTTATGGCATGCAAGACAATCCAGTTAACCTCCGTCATAGCGTGCCTTCTTACTTACCTTAACTCTGGGTTAGACAATATGAAATAATTGCAGTTTAATAGTTTTTGTTGTCAGTTTTTGGATCTCTTATTTCATTTATATCTCTGTTAAGCTGTGTAGCCACAGCTGAACACTCCAAGTAAAGCCTTACTATTGATTTATGTAGTGTCATTGTAATCTCATTTTTTTATTCTCAGCCCCATTCTTTATACATCCTGACAAATTGCAAGCTTTTTCTGTTGTCTGCTGTGTATCAAGCAAATTATTTCCAAAAGCTATCTGTTCTAAAACTCAAGGTTTATTAACAAATGGCTACGGCTGATTTAGAGCTCGATGATGTGTGTGAACAACTCCAGGTATTCCTGCCAGGGTACGCTCCTTTGCATTTGTCAATAATCAATATTTTTCTATGATGTACTTGTTTATCTAGCTCTGTGAATATTCTGTCTCCTCTCTCTGCTCTTGTTTATTTCAAACAATTTTAATTTCTGCTCAATATTCTCCTGCTCACTTTTTTGAAGAACATTGTGTTATACAAATCAAGCCCTAGAAGGTGGTTCCAGAGAACATATTTGTTAGCCTTTTCCAGTGCTGAATTTTGACTGTTCCTTTCTTTTCATTGTTTTTGATACCTACGGGTCCATTCCCTCTCCACATCCACCAGTTTCTGCCTATTGATCCCAAGTCTTTCTTTTAAACACTGTTTTATGAACTTTAATAGTCCATATGCAAGGCTGATATATTGGTTTTGATAGTTACTACTGTTATTTTCTATATAAGTATTAATAATAACAGAATGCAGAGACATTGAACTTACCTTATAAATGTATCTTGTATAACCATATGGCCTTCCTGAATACATTTCTTCTTCAAGGTGCTTTAAACTCACACATTTCCCTATTATGTAGGATCGTACTATTTAGACTAGATGACGCCAAGCTGAGTGGTGCAGTTGACATGTCTGAGGGTTAGGATGTCATCCACAGAGACCTGGACAAGCTTGACAAATGAGCCCATGTGAACCTCCTGAGGTTCAACAAGACCAAGTGCAGGGTCCTGCATCTGGGTCAGGGCAACCCCCGGTATCAATACAGGCTGGGGGATGAAGGGGTCGAGAGCAGTCCTGCCAACAAGAGTTTGGAGCGCTCAGCACAGGAAAGACATGGACCTGTTGGAGGGTCTAAAGGAGGGCCACAAAAATATCAGAGGGATTCAACACCTCTCCTACGGGAACAGGCTGAGAGAGCTGGGGTTGTTGAGCCTGGAGAAGGGAAGGCTCAAGGGAGACCTTCTTGCAGCCTTCCAGTACTTAAAGGGGGCTTATAAGATAGGTGGGGACAGACTTTTGAGCAGGGCCTGTTGCAACAGGACAAGGTGTAATGGTTTTAAAGTAGAAGAGGGTAGATTTCGACTAGGTCTAAGGAAGAAATTTTTCACGGTGGGTGTGGTGAAACACTGGCACAGGTTTCCCAGAGAGATGGTAGATGCCCCATCCCTGGAAACCTTCATGGTCATGTTGGAGGGGGCTCTGAGCAACCTGATCTAGTTGAAGCTGTCCCTGCTCATTGCAGGGGGATTGAACTAGTTGATCTTAAAAGGTTTCTTTCAACCTAAGGATTCTATGATGCTATCTGTTACTGAGTCGATAGTGCTGGTAGTTTGAGGGTGAAGGTTAGTAACTTCCAACACGTGCTAAGTTGAATTCTTGTTACCACCCAACTGTATGTGAAGCCACTGACTCTAGTTCCCTGTTACATGAGCTTTCTATGTGAACCGTCTTTCAGGTATTAGATTAGCCCTATATGAAACTTGGAATTTCTCTTTCCTTAGAATTTTTGACAACTGATAATTGCATTACGAATTGAGACAGAAGGAAATTTCATTATATCTTTTATACAAACTTCTGCATTATAGTTCAGCTGAAACATGTTTTGTTCAGATTTCAGTATAATTTTATTTTCAAAAAGCTGTAAATTGAAACAGAAAATGAATGTTTCATCTGAAGGCTTTGCAATTGTATCTTCTGATATTAAAAAGAAAAAATGAACAAGTACAATGAAACTTTGTTTTCAAGATTTTAATAAATTTTTGCTAAATGTTAATATCAATCAGAAAAAAAAGTCATAAATTTTAATGCCACCTAAGAATCAGCTTTTCTTCCTTCATTAGGCCAAATTCTGTTAATAATTAGTGTATGGTATTATAGTATGGTATAGTGTATTAATAATATAGTGTATGTACAGGATATTATCGTCTACATTCCTGGGCAGTTCTACTGAAATATAGAAAGCTGTTAAAGAAGACAGTGTTTGGTTTTTGGTTATTTTTTTGTTTCTCTCTGAAGAGAAAGCAAAGCAAGAAAACAACTATTCATCTTTTTGTATATTTACATAACATGAAATGTGACTTTATGGACATTATGTTATGTACTGTGCTGTGACATATATGACTATATCCTCAGCAGTAGGATATATACATAGTCAGGTCTTCTCAGTCTGTTATAGCTTCATGGCAGATGTTCTTAAGACTGAAAAAACCTATTAGGACTTAACAACCTTAGCATTATTATTGGTTTTCTGGCACTTTTTAGGGGTGTCTGAGATATACAAGGATAGTGTAACAAAAAACAAACCAAACCATGGCCTACTAAAGAGAATCCATTATCATTCTTCTTTTATATTACGGTAAATTCCAACGTGTTCTGGGCCTTAACTGTATGATCTTCGCTTCTCTTAGCTTAGCAGTAACAGCTGTCTCTTGGATCCTTGCATGAATTACAGAATCACAGAATCACAGAATC
>NW_010551230.1:0-374 GCF_000687285.1 Phaethon lepturus | reverse complement strand
TTCTGAGAAGGATATTATTTTCTCAAGTGCCCGAGAGATTTAACACATATACATGCAATTTTAGTGCGTAACTCAACAGATCAGTTTAACTGCTCTTCTGTTTCATCCTCTTAAATGCTTTACAAAATCTCCCCATAGGACTGAGATCTCTTCTGACTTCAGACATGTAAAAGTTGACATGTCTTTTCAACTTCTTTAGGAAGTGACAGACACTCCTTGGAAGCAATTTATCCCACTTGATCTAATACTGATCTCAGGACATCTTGTGGCTGGGCCAAAACCCGCTATTTTAAACGTGTTTATGTACGCAGCAAACGTGAAATTTAACTGGTCACATGTACCTTCCTCATTTCTGAGAGGCCAAAAGTACTTTC
>NW_010551229.1:15393-19240 GCF_000687285.1 Phaethon lepturus | reverse complement strand
GAAGGCGTGCGGGCCGAGCTGGGCGCCGCCGCAAGCGGCGTCCCGGTACAGCGCTGAGCCCCTTAGGCGGACAGATTGCTTTGCACCCTTCTTCCTCAGGGTCCTGCTTTCTCAGAAGAGTCAGGACTGTGCCAGAAAAATTGAAATTCATTATTTTTCCAAGGAAATTGCAGTCCTTTCATAACTCCTCACGTGAAGTACCGCAGAGTCAGACTCTGATTCTTGCAATACCGTTCTAGTCCGAGACCGCCAGCTTCTCCCCTCTCAAATCCACCTTGTCATTTTCTGGTGTGACTGATCAGCTTTTTGAAAGACAAACTAGATCAACGCAGGGATGGAGAACATAGCTAGACTCTCAGTGTCTAGGTCTTTGCGCAGATTTGTAGCACTTTCATCTGCAGAGAAAAGGATTTTCAGATTCGGATGCAGACATTTTTGTGTGAATCAGTCTTTTCCGGCCACAGAAAAAGGAACTTGCACAGGAAAAAGAAACCAAGACCATGACCCCACTTACCAGGCCTCTGGTAAACCAGAGCCCGTGAAAACCCAAATATGCTAGAACCAAAATTGCCTCTGACGTTTTGTTCCTTCCCTTGGCGATTTAGAGCAGCAGCACCCTGTGAGCTCAGCGCCAGAGCTGGGGCAGAGCCACGCGCAGGCTCCAGCTCCCCCACGCCCCAGTAACACACACGCATCTGCAATTCCAGTTTTTACTACTCTCAGCCTCTCCTCACGCCCTTCGAAGGAGGGAAGGACTCTCAAGAACACATAATACACGGTCACATAATTACACACCAGGGAAGCAGAGACCACTTTTCTAAATTAAAGTATTATTACAAAATAAAGAAAAAGGTAAGAAAAACTCTCCTTTCTTTACTAATTTTAAATTGATGCAAAGAAACAAGATTGCAGACAAACCCCAGAAGACCTAAGACAGAAAATGGTGTAAAAACATCGTTTCGTACCCTTCACTGTAAAAGAAGCAAGACTGGGACCATAATTAGAAATCCTCTAAATTCCTTTGTATCAAATTAAACAAAGCTGTCCAGTTTGAAGTGAACTTCAACTAAACCCCCCTCAGCACCCTGACCCTTGGCAATCCCCAGAGCCCGTCAGGCATGCTGGAGATTTCACAGCAAGTTGGAAATCGCAGTGAGATTTCCAAAACCAGAACACGGATGGCAAATTCTCAGTAAATTTAATGGAGACTTGATCCATCAGGCAGCTTTAGAAGACTCACCCCGCACCCTCATCAAGCCTTTCTCTACGCCCGGAGGACCAACATGGTTCACGACGCTTTGCACCAAAGTGTTAGCTGGCTTAGACACTGCCCGCTTCATCTGGAGCTCGGTCCACCAGCACATGGACCTCCCTAACCACCCTGGCTACCAGTAGAAAAAGTCAACTTTCTGAATACTTTACATGAGTTGCTTCCAGGCAATTTCACGCCCATCTCACAACATGGCTGCTCATCTTCCCACTGCAAGAAAGTCCCCAGATTTTATGTGGAGTTAATGCTGATATTTTGGTATTTGTCATTGCAAACTATGCCTTCTGGGGGTCTTTTCTGCACTAATCAAAATCATATATGTGTTTGAGATCAAGTATTGTCCTCATGCATGCCACAATGATCCTCCAGGCCAGCATTTGGCAAGTGGTCATTATTTTAGGTGTTTTCCTTTTTAACACTTAATAGCATGTGCCTGCCAAACAGCCAGTGCTACTTAGAGGTTTCCCTGCAAGAATTTGTGGGGCTCATCATGACCCACTGCTGCTTTTGAGGATTTGTTTGCCTATTTGTGTGCAACTCACCTGTCCCTTCCCAGAGTGGTTGCTGCAACCCATGCTGCAGGGCTCCTGCACAGAAATAACCTTAGAAAGGCTCCAAGGATGCAGGAAAAACAGCTTGTCTCTGTAGTAAAAAATGTATTTTCTCTCACTGTTTTCTCTTGAAGTATGAGAGAAGCAAGAACAGGGAAAACCAGAAAACTCTCATATAACCACAGATCCTCATCCAAGGCCATGTAAAGCTTGGGGCAGTGAGGTCTTATTCAGAGTGAAGGTAAAATAAGTATATCATGGGGTCAGTGCCGGTCGGTAGCATCCTCATTACTGTCCAGGTCTCACAGTGATACCTGACAAAAACAGAGTGTTCTTAATTACATTAATGTGTTGTGAACATTTATGAATAAATATTTAGTAACACTTAAGAGAAGCAAGCTATAAAGCTATGGCTACACTAGTAACTAAACAGGCCATGGTCTCTTCTTTGAGCCTTCTGGCAAGTGATCCGGCTCATATATACCCCACTGTCCTCCCCATTCTCTTCCAAAACAGGTTGTTCTCACCCATACTGCACTTACTAACAGCCCCAGGTGCGTGCTGTCCTCTGAACCACAGCATTATTTGGGACCGAAACCCATGGGACGCGGCGTGGGAAGGCATCGGTTGGTACAAGCCAAAGCTGTGTGCTGGGAAGTAGAGTGGTGTCCGGTGCCGGAGCATATGATTTTCTCATGTTCTACTTGCCGTTACACACACAGCTCACACGGCACACACACTGGCTTGCTATGTTGAAACTGGAAGCCTAATATTTGAAGATTGTCCAGAAAACTTTTACTGCTAGCAATCCAAAGAGTTCCCATTAGAAGAGCTAACATCTCCAAAACATCAAACATCCTAAAATCCTTATCTCAGGTTACCTTTTCTTTAGCAATTCTATAAACAACCTGTCCTGAAAATAACCTGACAAGGAAAGGTCAACTGGAGTACAACCATCACATACCCCAAGATCAATACTGCTGAAATATAGAACAATTCAAAATACATCACCTCAGTCTTGCTCCTCTTTATCCACCATCAGACCAACATAACATTGGTAATCCTATCAGTGCAGAAGAATAAAACACAGCAAGCAATTGTCAGTTATGGAACAAGAGGAAATAAAGAAGGCTGGGTGTGAATAAACACATTTTCTTTGAACTAAAAGGTATAGAACTTCTTTATTTTAATATAATCGTATTTCCCTTTTAGCTCCTGTAATTAAAATTTGGTTTAATAATGGCACATGAATGTGTGCCTGACTGTGTGAGCCTGATCCCCTGCATTCATCACTTCCACGGACAGAAACCGTAACTGAAGCAGACTCAGAAATCAAAATGTGTATTTGGGTTCTGATGAGATCCCTCGTGCTCTTCTGTCCACTTCTCTGTGCTCTGACAAGCACTGATTTATTCGTGTTCATTTTTTTATCTTGCATGAAACTGTTCCAATTTCGGGGACATTTATCTTTCTCCAAGCACATACACCAGTAAATGAATATATTACAAGGATTATGATAAACATAACCCATATCAATAAAATCTCACAGAAGCATAAACTATTACTTTCTCTAAAAAGTGCAATATTTGGAAGGGCCATTTCTAATGTTGTTGTCCTCTAAAGTCTTCAGTTAAGGCTGCTTGTTTCTCTCTTCTTCAGGCCCTGACAAATCTCCGAAAGAAGAAATAAAACAGGCGTCCTACTATACCGCAAACATATAACTCTTACATAAAATACCTGTTTACCCACTAGCCGACATAAAATTTTCCAGCCACTCTATAAACCAATTTGTTGCTATGCCCCATCCACGCTGCAAAGTTCCCCTCTCATGAACTATTTTTCCTGTCTCCATAGGAACAAACACACTTAAAAGGGAAGGAATGAATAGGGTGATGTACAAAAATGGGTGACGATACAGTCAAAATAAGGAGCACATTCAAAAGCTGGAATAACCACAGATACTTCATTTTGTCAGGCAGACCTGCAGAGCTCATGCACAGGGATGTTCTCATCTCCCATCAGCAGG